>NC_061513.1:155627827-155819353 GCF_022539505.1 Lolium rigidum | reverse complement strand
GGCAAGCAAGGCAGCAAGGCGCGCGCGCGCGCGCGCGCGCGCGCGCGCGCGCGCGCGCGCGCGCGCGCGCGCGCGCGCGCGCGCGCGCGCGCGCGCGCGCGCGCGCGCGCGCGCGCGCGCGCGCGCGCGCGCGCGCGCGCGCGCGCGCGCGCGCGCGCGCGCGCGCGCGCGCGCGCGCGCGCGCGCGCGCGCGCGCGCGCGCGCGCGCGCGCGCGCGCGCGCGCGCGCGCGCGCGCGCGCGCGCGCGCGCGCGCCCCCCCCCCCCCCCCCCCCCCCCCCCCCCCCCCCCCGCGCGCGCGCGCGCGCGCGCGCGCGCGCGCGCGCGCGCGCGCGCGCGCGCGCGCGCGCGCGCGCGCGCGCGCGCGCGGGCGCGCGCGCGGCGCGCGCGCGCGGCGCGCGCGCGCGCGCGCGCGCGCGCGCGCGCGCGCGCGCGCGCGCGCGCGCGCGGCGCGCGCGCGCGCGCGCGCGCGCGCGCGCGCGCGCGCGCGCGGCGGCGCGCGCGCGCGCGCGCGCGCGCGCGCGCGCGCGCGCGCGCGCGCGGCGCGCGCGCGCGCGCGCGCGGCGCGCGCGCGCGCGCGCGCGCGCGCGCGCGCGCGCGCGCGCGCGCGCGCGCGCGCGCGCGCGCGCGCGCGCGCGCGCGCGCGCGCGCGCGCGCGCGCGCGCGCGCGCGCGCGCGCGCGCGCGCGCGCGCGCGCGCGGCCGCGCGCGCGCGCGCGCGCGCGCGCGCGCGCGCGCGCGCGCGCGCGCGCGCGCGCGCGCGCGCGCGCGCGCGCGCGCGGCGCGCGCGCGCGCGCGCGCGCGCGCGCGCGCGCGCGCGCGCGCGCGCGCGCGCGCGCGCGCGCGCGCGCGCGCGCGCGCCCCCCCCGCGCGCGCGCGCGCGCGCGCGCGCGCGCGCGCGCGCGCGCGCGCGCGCGCGCGCGCGCGCGCGCGCGCGCGCGCGCGCGCGCGCGCGCGCGCGCGCGCGCGCGCGCGCGCGCGCGCGCGCGCGCGCGCGCGCGCGCGCGCGCGCGCGCGCGCGCGCGCGCGCGCGCGCGCGCGCGCGCGCGCGCGCGCGCGCGCGCGCGCGCGCGCGCGCGCGCGCGCGCGCGCGCGCGCGCGTGGCGGGGCGGCGCGCGCGCGCGCGCGCGCGCGCGCGCGCGCGCGCGCGCGCGCGCGCGCGCGCGCGCGCGCGCGCGCGCGCGCGCGCGCGCGCGCGCGCGCGCGCGCGCGCGCGCGCGCGCGCGCGCGCGCGCGCGCGCGCGCGCGCGCGCGCGCGCGCGCGCGCGCGCGCGCGCGCGCGCGCGCGCGCGCGCGCGCGCGCGCGCGCGCGCGCGCGCGCGCGCGCGCGCGCGCGCGCGCGCGCGCGCGCGCGCGCTTTCTATTCCAGTGCAACGAGGTTTGAGTGCTACCTTTAAATTTTCCATTCTTCACCTTTGCAATATATAGCTCATGGGACAAATAGCTTAAAAACTATTGTGGTATTGAATATGTACGTATGCACTTTATCTCTTATTAAGTTGCTTGTTGTGCGATAACCATGTTCCTGGGGACGCCATCAAATACTCTTTGTTGAATATCATGTGAGTTGCTATGCATGTCCGTCTTGTCTGAAGTAAGAGAGATCTACCACCTTAATGGTTGGAGCATGCATATTGTTAGAGAAGAACATTGGGCCGCTAACTAAAGCCATGAATCATGGTGGAAGTTCAGTTTTGGACATATATCCTCAATCTCATATGAGAATACTAATTGTTGCCACATGCTTATGCATTAAAGAGGAGTCCATTATCTGTTGTCCATGTTGTCCCGGTATGGATGTCTAAGTTGAGAATAATCAAAAGCGAGAAACCCAAAATGCGAGCTTTCTCCTTAGACCTTTGTACAGAGCGGCATGGAGGTACCCCTTTGTGACACTTGGTTAAAACATGTGTATTGCGATGATCCGGTAGTCCAAGCTAATTAGGACAAGGTGCGGGCACTATTAGTATACTATGCATGAGGCTTGCAACTTGTAAGATATAATTTACATGATACATATGCTTTATTACTACCGTTGACAAAATTGTTTCTTGTTTTCAAAATAAAAGCTCTAGCACAAATATAGCAATCGATGCTTTCCTCTGCGAAGGACCTTTCTTTTACTTTTATGTTGAGTCAGCTTCACCTATCTCTCTCCACCTCAAGAAGCAAACACTTGTGTGAACTCGTGCATTGATTCCTACATATTTGCATATTGCACTTGTTATATTACTCTATGTTGACAATTATCCATGGGATATACATGTTATAAGTTGAAAGCAACCGCTGAAACTTAATCTTCCTTTGTGTTGCTTCAATACCTTTACTTTGATTTATTGCTTTATGAGTTAACTCTTATGCAAGACTTATTGATGCTTGTCTTTAAGTACTATTCATGAAAAGTCTTTTCTTTATGATTCAGCTTGTTTACTCATGTCATTACCATTGTTTTGATCGCTGCATTCATTACATATGCTTACAATAGTATGATCAAGGTTATGATGGCATGTCACTCCAGAAATTATCTCGTGTTATCGTTTACTCGCTTCGGGACGAGCAGAACTAAGCTTGGGGATGCTGATACGTCTCCGACGTATCGATAATTTCTTATGTTCCATGCCACATTATTGATGATATCTACATGTTTTATACACATTATATGTCGTATTTATGCATTTTCCGGCACTAACCTATTAACAAGATGCCGAAGAGCCAGTTGCTGTTTTCTGCTGTTTTTGGTTTTAGAAATCCTAGTGAAGAAATATTCTCGGAATTGGACGAAATCAACGCCCAGGGTCCTATTTTTGCACGAAGCTTCCAGAAGACCGAGGGGGAAAGGAAGTGGGGCCACGAGGCACCGACACCATAGGGCGGCGCGGCCTGGCCCTTGGCCGCGCCGGCCTCGGTGTGTGGGGCCCTCGTGTGGCCCCCCGCGTTGCCCTTCCGCCTACTTAAAGCCTTCGTCGCGAAACCCCCGCACCGAGAGCCACGATACGGAAAACCTCATCGAGACGCCGCCGCCGCCAATCCCATCTCGGGGATTCTCGGAGATCACCTCCGGCTCCTCGCCGGAGAGGGGATTCATCTCCCGGAGGACTCTTCACCGCCATGGTCGCCTCCGGAGTGATGAGTGAGTAGTTCACCCTTGGACTATGGGTCCATAGCAGTAGCTAGATGGTTGTCTTCTCCTCATGGGCTTCATTGTCGGATCTTGTGAGCTGCCTAACATGATCAAGATCATCTATCTGTAATTCTATATGTTGTGTTTGTCGGGATCCGATGGATAGAGAATACTATGTTATGTTGATTATCAATCTATTACCTATGTGTTTTTTATGATCTTGCATGCTCTCCGTTATTAGTAGAGGCTCTGGCCAAGTTTTTACTCTTAACTCCAAGAGGGAGTATTTATGCTCGATAGTGGGTTCATGCCTCCATTAAATCTGGGACGATAGCGATGAAAGTTCTAAGGTTGTGGATGTGTTGTTGCCACTAGGGATAAAACATTGATGCTATGTCCGAGGATGTAGTTATTGATTACATTACGCACCATACTTAATGCAATTGTCCGTTGTTTTGCAACTTAATACCGGAAGGGGTTCGGATGATAACCCGAAGGTGGACTTTTTAGGCATAGATGCATGCTGGATAGCGGTCTATGTACTTTGTCGTAATGCCCAATTAAATCTCACTATATTCATCATGTCATGTATGTGCATTGTTATGCCCTCTCTATTTGTCAATTGCCCGACTGTAATTTGTTTACCCAACATGCTATCTTATGGGAGAGACACCTCTAGTGAACTGTGGACCCCGGTCCAATTTTTTATACTGAAATACAAATCTGCTGCAATACTTGTTTTACTGTTCTCTGCAAACAATCATCATCCACACTATACATCTAATCCTTTGTTACGAGCAAGCCGGTGAGATTGACAACCTCACTGTTTCGTTGGGGCAAAGTACTTTGGTTGTGTTGTGCAGGTTCCACGTTGGCGCCGGAATCTCCGGTGTTGCGCCGCACTACATCCCGCCGCCATCAACCTTCAACGTGCTTCTTGGCTCCTCCTGGTTCGATAAACCTTGGTTTCTTTCTCGAGGGAAAACTTGCTGCTCGTGCGCATCATACCTTCCTCTTGGGGTTCCCAACGAACGTGTGAGTTACACGCCATGAAGCATATTTTCTGGCGCCGTTGCCGGGGAACGAAGAAAAGCTACACCACAAAGATTTCTAACTCCCACGTCAACTACACGCCAGCAGTGTGCACTCGATCGATGATCCCTAAACCTTAAACCCTAAAACCCTAATCCCTAATTATACCCTAAGCGTACACCCTAAACACCCTAAACACTAAACCCTAAACCCTAGACCCTAAACCCTGAACACTACACCCTAAACGCTAAACCCTAAACCCTAACCCTAGACCCTAAACCCTAATTAAACACTAAACCCCATTTGATTAAGTTGCCTCACAATATATATATACAATTAGTGTGCATGCGCGCATGGCATACCTTGCACATATCATTCGTGCATATATTTCAATATATATCTGAACATATTCTTGGGGATAAATATATATATTTCAATCTTTCTCTCTCGATCTATATATATATCGTTGGTGGCCAAAAAACACACTTATATATACGCATGCACTTTATGCGCAAAGGCGCAGGTGCCTCTAATAATGTGTGTGTGCACTCGATCGATGATCCCTAAACCTTAAACCCTAAAACCCTAATCCCTAATCCCTAATTATACCCTAAACGTACACCCTAAACACCCTAAACACTAAACCCTAAACCCGAGACCCTAAACCCTAAACACTACACCCTAAACCCTAAACCCTAACCCTAGACCCTAAACCCTAATTAAACACTAAACCCCAAACCCCAAACCCTAAACCCTAAACCCTAAACCCTAGACCCTAAACCCTAATTAATTAACCTTAACCCTAACCCTAACCCTAAAACCCTAGCTAGCTAATCCTAAACCCTAAACCCTAATTAAACCCAATATATATATATATATAGGCCAACGACACTAAATTGTGCATCAAGCAGACGACCAACTAATTAGCGCTAATAAATTAATTAACTTGTTGAATCTTGACAAGTTCTCTCGAATGAAAACACATTTGATTAAGTTGCCTCATAATATATATACAATTAGTGTGCATGCGCGCATGGCATACCATGGACATATCATTCGTGCATATATATATCTCAATATATATCTGAACATATTCTTGGGGATATATATATATATATATTTCAATCTCTCTCTCGATCTATATATATCGTTGGTGGCCAAGAAACACACTTATTATATATATACGCATGCACTTTATGCGCAAAGGCGCGGGTGCCTCTAATAATGTGTGTGTGCACTCGATCGATGATCCCTAAACCTTAAACCCTAATCCCTAATTATACCCTAAACGTACACCCTAAACACCCTAAACACTAAACCCTAAACCCTAGACCCTAAACCCTAAACACTAAACCCTAAACCCTAACCCTAGACCCTAAACCCCAAACCCCAAACCCCAAACCCTAAACCCTAAACCCTAAACCCTAGACCCTAAACCCTAATTAATTAACCTTAACCCTAACCCTAACCCTAAAACCCTAGCTAGCTAATTCTAAACCCTAAACCCTAATTAAACCCTCATATATATATATAGGCCAACGACACTAAATTGCGCATCAAGCAGGCGACCAACTAATTAGCGCTAATAAATTAATTAACTTGTTGAATCTTGACAAGTTCTCTCGAATGAAAACACATTTGATTAAGTTTCCTCATAATATATATACAATTAGTGTGCATGCGCGCATGGCATACCTTGCACATATGATCATCCGTGCATATATTTCAATATATATATGAACATATTCTTGGGGATAAATATATATATTTCAATCTTTCTCTCTCGATCTATATATATATCGTAGGTGGCCAATAAACACACTTATATATACGCATGCACTTTATGCTCAAAGGCGCGGGTGCCTCTAATAATGTGTGTGTGCACTCGATCGATGATCCCTAAACCTTAAACACTAAAACCCTAATCCCTAATCCCTAATTATACCCTAAACGTACACCCTAAATTAACACCCTAAACACTAAACCCTAAACCCCTAGACCCTAAACCCTAAAAACTACACCCTAAACCCTAAACCCTAAACCCCAACCCCAAACCCTGCTAAACCCTAAACCCTAGGCCCTAAACACTAATTAATTAACCTTAACCCTAACCCTAAAACCCTAGCTAGCTAACCCTAAACCCTAAACCCTAATTAAACCCTACATATATATATATAGTCCAACGGCACTTAATTAATTGCGCCTCAAGCAGGCGACCAACTAATTAGCTAGCGCGCTGATAAATTAATTAACTTGTTGAATCTTGACAAGTTCTCTCGAATGAAAACACATTTGATTAAGTTGCCTCATAATATATATACAATTAGTGTGCATGCGCACATGGCATACGTACCTTGCACATATCATTTGTGCATATATTTCAATATATATCTGAACATATTTCTTTGGGATAAATATATATATTTCAATCTTTCTCTCTCGATCTATATTTAAATCGTTGGTGGCCAAAAAACACATTTATATATATACGCATGCACTTTATGCGCAAAGGCGCGGGTGCCTCTAATAATGTGTGTGTGCACTCGATCGATGATCCCTAAACCTTAAACCCTAAAACCCTAATCCCTAATCCCTAATTATACCCTAAACGTACACCCTAAATTAACACCCTAAACACTAAACCCTAAACCCTAAACCCTAAACACTACACCCTAAACCCTAAACCTAGACCCTAAACCCTAAACACTAAACCCCAAACCCCAAACCCTAAACCCTAAACCCTAGACCCTAAACCCTAATTAATTAACCATAACCCTAACCCTAACCCTAAAACCCTAGCTAGCTAATCCTAAACCCTAAACCCTAATTAAACCCTACATATATATATATATATAGGCCAACGACACTTAATTGCGCATCAAGCAAGCGACCAACTAATTAGCGCTGATAAATTAATTAACTTGAATCTTGACAAGTTCTCTCGAATGAAAACACATTTGATTAAGTTGCCTCATAATATATATATAATTAGTGTGCATGAGCGCATGGCATACCTTTCACATATCATTCGTGCATATATTTCAATATATATCTGAACATATTCTTGGGGATAAATATATATAGTTCAATCTCTCTCTCTCGATCTATATATATATCGTTGGTGGCCAAAAAACACACTTATATATACGCATGCACTTTATGCGCAAAGGCGCGGGTGCCTCTCTAATAATGTGTGTGTGCACTCGATCGATGATCCCTAAATCTTAAACCCTAAAACCCTAATCCCTAATCCCTAATTATACCCTAAACATACACCCCCTAAACACCCTAAACACTAAACCCTAAACCCTAAAGCCCTAAACCCTAAACCCTAAACCCTAAACACTAAACCCTAAACCCTAAACCCTAACCCTAACCCTAACCCCTAGCTAACCCTAAACCCTAAACCCTACATATATAGGCCAACGACACTTAATTGCGCATCAAGCAGGCGACCAACTAATTAGCGCTGATAAATTAATTAACTTGACTTGTGCATATATTTCAATATATTTTTGAACATATTCTTGGGGATATATATATATATATATTTAAATCTCTCTGTTATCTCGATCTATATATCGTTGGTGGCCAAGAAACACACTTATATATATACGCATGCACTTTATGCGCAAAGGCGCGGGTGCCTCTAATAATGTGTGTGTGCACTCGATCGTTGATCCCTAAACCTTAAACCCTAAAACCCTAATCCCTAATCCCTAATTATACCCTAAACGTACACCCTAAACACCCTAAACACTAGACCCTAAACCCTAGACCATAAACCCTAAATGTACACCCTAAACACCCTAAACACTAAACCCTAAACCCTAGACCCTAAACCCTAGACCGTAAACCCTAACCCTAAAACCCTAGCTAGCTAACCCTAAACCCTAATTAAACCCTACATATATGTATATATATATATATCGATGTGGATTTTCTACCATGGGTGGTAGCTGTGCATAGGCTACCAATCGTTGGATAGTGGGGCTCCAACTCTTCCCAGGTGCAGATGAAAAGTATTCGGTCGTCATATCATGTAACGGTCGTTATAGTGTTCCATGCGTGTTTGAATTTTTTTTCCAATAATATCCGTGTGGTGCCTTACCGATGTTTGATTGTCATTTTGGGATTGAAATGACATTTTGTCACCTTGACGGTAGGTGTGTGTACCTGTCCTTCCTTACTGATGTTTGGTTGTCGTTTTTCTACCAAAATGACAACCAACATAACGTATGGCTGCCGCACTAGGTAAAATTTGCCTTTTTTGTGTTTTCCCAAACATTGCATACGGTATGGACATTTATACTACATTAAACAACAGTCCGAGCATATAACCATAAGTACACTTTTTTTGCATCTCGTGTGAAATGATGTCAAATTTGTTTCGGTTCACCTTGGAAAAAAAATGTCCTCCACTATATAATAAAATTAACAATTATTCACGAGAGATGCACCGTGCAGTCATTAGGTTGCTGTTTTGGTAGGCATTTGACAAGTTTTTGTCTTTACGGTCATCCATACCGAGAGTTGGTTGCTGTTTTGGTAGGCATTTGACAAGTTTTTGCCTTTACGGTCATCCATACCGAGAGTTGGTTGTTGTTTTGGTTGGATTTTGACAAGTATTTGTTGGTACGGTTAACCATGTCGTTTGTAGTTGTTGTTTTTACGCTGAAATGACAAGTGAGTTATATCACGGGGAGGTATAGAATCTTCCATACCTATGCCCATTAATTCAGTCAAGGAAAAATTTATAGTGTCGAGGAAACACCTCCCTATACCTAGAGGCTAGAGATCAGCTTACTGACACATGCACTAATACTAGCAGCAGTACTAGCAGCAGGCAGCAGCTACATCATCGACAACAAGTAAATCCCCATGAGCCACAAGGAGCAGTAATAGAGGAAGAACCAATTAGATAGTCACGTCAGCTTCGGGATTGGACATGAAAGAGAAATCTTCCTCAGGTCGTCTCCAAGCTAATCACAGCAAAGGAACCACACTAAATTTATCCATGCATACAACACTACTGTTAATCACGCTAAAATAATAGATATATATCACTACAAGTTTGGATGGGGCACTAAAAAGTCCTGTTATTTATATTACATAATTACACAGAACCAACAAACCTGAAAATCAAAAGCAAATACGAAACAACTCTCCATATTTTCTCTAAAATAAACTTGGATGAACATGTACATGAATTGAGAGAAAAAACAATTTGGTGCGTGATCAAGAGCAGTTAGCAACTAATTTTTGCCTTTCAGTTGAGATTGAGATTCCAAATTTATTGAAAACAACCAGGAGACCAAGAAAAAAGGGACGAACTTACTCCCTACAACATTCGACTCAGCTGGCTACCATCAGGCACCAATCCAAAAACAAATCCCGCTGACCCCATTGCATCTGAACAAATGAATGACATGCATCGAGGCATGAACATGACAGAGAAAATGCTAAAACGGGTGGGAAAATCATCACTGGGAACCCAAATCGGAATTCCAAGTTAGATCCGACTACCCCCACTGCTCCACACATCCAACTCAATTACAAGAGAAAATCCATATCGGGAAAAACTAGATCAACACTTTATTTCACTCAACATCGGATCTGGATGAGGAATAGACCATGTACTAATCAACATTAACTTGATTCCCTCAAACTGTGAAGTAAAAATCCAGATCGGGAAAAAAGGTTGAGCAAATCACGATCGGAAAAAAATCACGGACGAGCTCGCTCGTGCCTCTGCCCAGCTTCTCCTTCCTCACGACGCCTCCTGCTGAAGCCCCCTCAACGCCTGGGACGGACGCATGCTCTTCTCGCCTGTGCCCCGGCCTGCGGTGGATGGAGAAGGGGAGCGCGAGGCGGGAGCAGGAAGAGGAAGCTGCATGAATCCCTCGAACCTGCTTGTCGTGGCGCCCCTCTCCGCGCGGACCTGGTGGCTCCCGCGACGGCAGAGAGCCCGGAACTAGTGCCTGATGCGGACGCCCCCAGCGGCAGCTGCCGATGCACCCGTGCGTCGGCGGCCAACCTATCTCCGCGCCTGCGGATGCTCCCCCGTGTTCACATACCGGAGGCTGGCAGAGGGACTGCTTGGAGCTTGACCACCTGCACATCGGGGAGGATGCGTACCCGTGCCAGAAATTCGGGCAGAAATTCCTACAAAGTAGCAACTTAAATCTGGATCGGAAACACACCTTGTACAAAGAAAAGCAGCATGGACCTGATTACCTCCAACGATGAAGCAAATCCAGATCGAGAAAATAAATAGAAGAAAATCTAGATCGAGGAAAAAAAATTCAGACTCACACGCACACCAGGCTGCCCATGCCCACGGCCGGCGGAATCGTTACTATCGGATCGTTGCTGGACAGAGCTCTCGAAGCTGGGTTTCAGCCAAGCTGATTCGTGTTTGCGGGAGATGTCTTCATCTATGAGTCGGCTGGGTGGTCACCTTCGTCCAGCAGAGAAAGGGACTGAAAACCATCTGACTTCTCGCCGGAACCAGCAGAATGTTTCGATTTAAAATTTGAAACAAGTATACGTTAGCCTTTCCCAACGTTGACCAGTAGTACAACCCGTAACCATGTTTGATTGTTATTTTGGTATAAAAGAGGTAGTAAAATGTCATCGGTTGAGCATGACAACAATTCCCAACGATGACCAGTAGTACAACCCGTGACCATGTTTGATTGTCATTTTGGTATCAAAAAGAGGTAGTAAATGTCGTCGGTTGAGCATGACAGCAATGCCATCAACAAATAAAACTGCAAAAACATTTAAATGTGCAACGATGTTACGGTACGGATGGAATCGTTATTTATGTAACGGCGGAGCATGTCGTGCATGAAAAAAGGGCTAACACCGTGTGCTCCCCTTGTGCTCCCTATAGAAGATCTAATGGTTGGATGCATGTGCATAGCTATGCGCCATGGTAGCCCACTATTTCCCATATATATATATATATATATATATATATATATATATATATATATATATATATATATATATATATATATATATATATAATCGGTGCTCTTAGGTGCCCGGGCACCATACGTAGATACGCGTATTTTTGCTTTGTAGTACACATACCTGAGGGTATACATACCTAAGTTACACATACCTAAGGTATACATACCTAAGATATGCATACTCAAGTGATACATACCTAAGATATTGCATACCTAAGGTGTACGTACACCGATACGTGTATATATATGTTAGGTATGTGTAACTTGCATGTGTGTATGTTAAGTATGTAAATGTTAGGTATGTGTAACTTGTATGTGTATATGTTAGGTATGTAAACCTTAGGTATGTGTAATTTAGACACGTACACTCCAGGTATGTACGAAATACACGTTTGGTGCCCATGCTCCTAGGTGCCCAATTGAGCTTCCTATATATATATATAATTATATATATATATATATATATATATATATATATATATATATATATATATATATATATATATATATGAGACGCGCTATTTGACTCCCAGGGAGCAGAATATTATTCTGCACCCGGGTCGAACAGTGCTCCAGTCACCGGCCAAGGCATCCGCGTCCTGCACCTAATCCCGCGTGTTGTAAGAAAACTGCACCGTTGTAAGAAAATTGTGTCCAAAGTCTGAGCGGCTGAACTGCCCCACGCGGCCACGACCCGCACCCAAATCCCTGTGGCTCTGCATGCGGCTCTGCATGCGGCGTAAGAAAATTACGTCTTCTTGCCAAAAGATGTAACGTCTTCTTGCCAAAAGATGTAACTCTACCCTTCGTAATGTGCACATCAGGTAAAATAAAATAGATCCGACTTAATACGATAATTAAGGCCAGCTCCATGAGCCATCAACCATATTAAAATACTGTCAATCTGTGCAAATCGACATTAGAAAGTTGTAATTCCGTGAACGTAAGAGAACTTAACTTTAGCAATTGACCTATGTTTATTTGTGGAAATAATCTACGGCTTTTTTCCAATCAACCTTTAGCTCTACAAAAAAACTTTTGATCTGCTAGCATTAGCAAGATAGAGGTCTCCTAAAATTGGCCGACATAAGAATTCTGAGAGCCAAGACTTGTACATCGGTTCCTTCTTCCAAAGATATTATGATGTCACACAAACGTCCAGCCACATCAAACATGGTAGACAGTTGGACAAAATAAAGGCAGTACAACAATTTAGGATACGTTTTGCCGGACGACGCAAATACAAGGATCAGATCATGACCAAGTGTACATTGCAGGGGCGGGGACACATGAATATTCAGCTATATACAGAAGTGGCACTTAAGGCTAGAGAGATCTACTACGAAAAGAATACACAGGATATGGGTGTATGCCCAGTAATTACATGTGAAACTACTTAGTGTATACGCAATTCAAGTCAGAGATAACTATAGCTCACGCATAAGTCATGTTAAACCCTGACAAAAGAAACTGCAGCTTCATATCACTTTCCTTACCACCGTCTTCCTTCACATCAGTAGATGCACAAAATGGAAATTCATTTGACACTCAATGGAGGGGGACATGTTGCCGTATTGTAACACATTCCAATTTCTAAGGCCATCCGCGCCGCAAGATATTGTGCATGACTTCTCTTAAAATAGTTTTTACGCCCTGAACAAAACGAGGAGACCAAACAAAATGAGGTATATATATATGGCATGGTTGTAACTTAATATCAATAGGGGTAAAACAACCATAGACAAAGATAACGATATAGACATAAGATAGAAAATCTGAATGCCCAACAAGCTAAGCAGTATAATTCAGCACAAAGCATAAGTTATTGATGCTATCTTAATCTTAACAATTGAAAAAAGTCCAGTCGAGTTTGCCACAAGTTGAGTTGGCATGGCTTTGGGAAAAGCCTTGTCAATTGAACGATATGGTAGGAATGAGATTTCAGGATGAAAAAAATAAATTGCAGGCGTGGTTTTACTGATAAAAAAAACAATACTTGCATTCAAGAATTGGACAATAAAAGTGACTAGGTGCAGATAAAAAAAGCAGTAGAGAATATGCAACATGTAACATTAAGTGTAAGAAGCCAGCATCATACAACCATTTAGATTTCTTTCACATTTTAGAATGGTCTATAGGAAGTTATAAAGTTATAGCTTACAAATCCTAAAATGTCATCTATGCTCAGAGGCCAGCAACTGGATATCATCACAATAACTTTGCCACATCGACCGTTCATAGTTATACAATAAAAGACCCATTAACAAATAATCAAACATATGTTTTACCTTAAAAAATAGAGTTAGCATGCTTTGTAGCTACACGAATGCAAATTTACAAGCTTTACATATAAGCAAAGACAGACATAATCCGTAGTTTACACGGGGTTCACGTGATCTGCAGCAAAAATGAATTGGATTGACATGCTCTAAACTGAAGTTAAATGAAATTAAGCTGAAACTAGAACTGTTGATTTAGATTGATAGATCCAAGCTATGCTAGAAACAAAATCAATAATCTATTCCAATGATGGATAAGTATGCCTTGGCAACATGCAGAAAAGTGAGCAAACCTTTTCTTTAATTTTTATATGAAAGACTGCATAGCTAGTCGTAAGTTGGTTGGCATTAACAAAAGAAAAAAAAGGCAAGGGACATCATATGCCAACATTGTATTGCAGTAAGACTATCATTAAAATATGAACCTTCAGAAATAAATGATACAAATGCTTACTTGCTTACATGCGCACCTGAAAAAAATGTGTGTATTCCTAAAAAAAAAGGCAAACTGAAGGTAAATTGCATTAGAAAATTGATCGCAACTGAAATACTTTTCTCATCTTAGAACTGGCTATAATGTGTCCTATCTCCTTTTTTGAGCTATACTGTTTTCTTCAATCTAATATAACTCCCAAAATCATTATAATTGCAAGTGAAAACAAATATCATATAGCCGACGTTTTATTTCCTAATCTTTTCAGTATAACCGAGATGACTTGTAATCTACATAGATCTAATAATGCATAAGTTTATTATATCATATACCCAATCTCGTATTGCTTAATCTAATACATTTGATAGACCAGAACAGACTACAAAATGGAGCTGAACCTGGTGAGTCATTAGACATGACAAGATTGGTAGCTCTATTTATAGGAAGACTGAAAAAAGATTGGTAGCAGGAGGCAGCCGTAGGTCCGATTTGGAGAGAAAAGCTCTTTTTGGTATGTTCCTGATATGTAACCCTGTACCTAGATGACCAGATCACCATCTCTATGCACATTTTTGTTCAGTCTTGGCTGATACAGGAAAAAGGCGCTCATTATCAGATCTTGTGGAGGCAGTAATAAAATTCGAGCACGCAGATTGAAAACAAGCAACACTTCAGTTGCCTTGCAACTTGCAAGGTCACGAATTTGAGGGTTGGCTGGACCTAGGGAGGACGGTGGGTGGTGGATCCATGGTGAGGGTTGATGGCGAGGCATGATGGCTTTCTTGGCCGAAATCAAAGAGCTGCGCGTGGATGGCGGAGTATCCAACGGGACTAGCCAGATCTGGCTGCCGGAGGCTCAGCGAGATCAGATCCGATGGGTGGAGCTGGGACTGCGGTGGTCCAGCATGGTGTTGAGAGGATAGTGGAAGATGCACGCGGAGAAGAAACGACCCATGTACCTGATGTACGTCCACGCCATGTTCCGCCGGCCACACGGCAGCGTCGAGTTCACCAGCCGACCACGGACCACGACGTTGCCGACGAAATCGACAGCGCCGTCGAGCGCGCCGCTGCTCGACTGGACTCCGAGGTCGCCGGCCACTCATCACGCCATCCGTCGAAAAGCTCGACTGCCGTAGCTGTACGCCGCCGCCGCCGCCTGGCATGCCTCACTAGTCACTTCCAAACCGCTCCGCTCCCCACGGTCGATTAGAATCGTAGGCCAGAAAAAAAAATCCACTCCGTCTTGAGTCGTGGGCTACCAGCCAAACCGTCCATGTAAAAAAAATTACATCAGGCGCGTGAGCTGTTTGCGGACCGCATGGTTTGGTCGAGCCAAATGGTTGTCCGACTCGGTCCACCGACCGGGTGTAGAATAAGTTATTTTGCACCCAGGGGGTTTAATAGAGTTTCTATATATATATATATATATATATATATATATATATATATATATATATATATATATAGTAAATTAACTTGTGCTCCTAGGTGCCCGGGCACCATACGTAGATACGCGTATTTTTGCTTTGTAGTACGCATACCTGAGGGTATACATACCTAAGTTACACATACCTAAGGTATTGCATACCTAAGGTGTACGTACACTGATACGTGTATATATATGTTAGGTATGTGTAACTTGCATGTGTGTATGTTAAGTATGTAAATGTTAGGTATGTGTAATTTGTATGTGTATATGTTAGGTATGTAAACCTTAGGTATGTGTAATTTAGACACGTACACTCTAGGTATGTACGAAATACACGTTTGGTGCCCATGCTCCTAGGTGCCCCAGTTGAGCTTCCTATATATAGTAAATTAACTTGTGCTCCTAGGTGCCCGGGCACCATACGTAGATACGCGTATTTTTGCTTTGTAGTACGCATACCTGAGGGTATACATACCTAAGTTACACATACCTAAGGTATACATACCTAAGATATGCATACTCAAGTGATACATACCTAAGGTATTGCATACCTAAGGTGTACGTACACTGATACGTGTATATATATGTTAGGTATGTGTAACTTGCATGTGTGTATGTTAAGTATGTAAATGTTAGGTATGTGTAATTTGTATGTGTATATGTTAGGTATGTAAACCTTAGGTATGTGTAATTTAGACACGTACACTCTAGGTATGTACGAAATACACGTTTGGTGCCCATGCTCCTAGGTGCCCCAGTTGAGCTTCCTATATATAGTAAATTAACTTGTGCTCCTAGGTGCCCGGGCACCATACGTAGATACGCGTATTTTTGCTTTGTAGTACGCATACCTGAGGGTATACATACCTAAGTTACACATACCTAAGGTATACATACCTAAGATATGCATACTCAAGTGATACATACCTAAGGTATTGCATACCTAAGGTGTACGTACACTGATACGTGTATATATATGTTAGGTATGTGTAACTTGCATGTGTGTATGTTAAGTATGTAAATGTTAGGTATGTGTAATTTGTATGTGTATATGTTAGGTATGTAAACCTTAGGTATGTGTAATTTAGACACGTACACTCTAGGTATGTACGAAATACACGTTTGGTGCCCATGCTCCTAGGTGCCCCAGTTGAGCTTCCTATATATAGTAAATTAACTTGTGCTCCTAGGTGCCCGGGCACCATACGTAGATACGCGTATTTTTGCTTTGTAGTACGCATACCTGAGGGTATACATACCTAAGTTACACATACCTAAGGTATACATACCTAAGATATGCATACTCAAGTGATACATACCTAAGGTATTGCATACCTAAGGTGTACGTACACTGATACGTGTATATATATGTTAGGTATGTGTAACTTGCATGTGTGTATGTTAAGTATGTAAATGTTAGGTATGTGTAATTTGTATGTGTATATGTTAGGTATGTAAACCTTAGGTATGTGTAATTTAGACACGTACACTCTAGGTATGTACGAAATACACGTTTGGTGCCCATGCTCCTAGGTGCCCCAGTTGAGCTTCCTATATATAGTAAATTAACTTGTGCTCCTAGGTGCCCGGGCACCATACGTAGATACGCGTATTTTTGCTTTGTAGTACGCATACCTGAGGGTATACATACCTAAGTTACACATACCTAAGGTATACATACCTAAGATATGCATACTCAAGTGATACATACCTAAGGTATTGCATACCTAAGGTGTACGTACACTGATACGTGTATATATATGTTAGGTATGTGTAACTTGCATGTGTGTATGTTAAGTATGTAAATGTTAGGTATGTGTAATTTGTATGTGTATATGTTAGGTATGTAAACCTTAGGTATGTGTAATTTAGACACGTACACTCTAGGTAACTTTCTGTCGAACTTACCTGAACTTCCCGTTTTCTTTAGAGGTACTGATTATACCACGAGTTTTTCAACCATTTGTCGGAACTATGCAAATGATATACCGTTGGATAGATAATGAAAAACCGCAACTTTTTCATGATCACACTTTTCACAGATTTTGCACGGTATAAATTTAATTTTGAAAATACGAAAACACTTCTATATGGCCAGAAAACGAACTTTTAGTTCGATTTTCGAACCGCTTATCGAAACTGTGCAAATGATATACCGTTGGAAAGATAATGAAATTGCGCAACTTTTTCATGTTTTACGTTTTTTCAAAATCCTCACAGTTTTTGAACAATTTTGAAAATACCGAAATTCGGACGTACTCAAAAAACGAGCGGACAGTAATTTGGACGATTTGTTTCAACCGTACGTCGGAATGATGCAAATGATATGGCGTTGGAAAGCTACGGACTAGGCGCAACTTTCATCTTCCAATTGTTTTCTCTAATTCCTTATAGTTTAAGAGAATAACTCGAATTACTGTCCGCCCGTTTTATGAGATGGGCACCGAATGATTTCCCCGCGATTTCTATGCGGTATATTTAAGCAATGCAAATGATATACAGTTGGAAAGGTGTAAAAAAGGCACATCTTTTTCATATATATCATTTTTGCCAAATCTAAATGGTTTAAAATTAATTTTAGAAGTTTTGAAATCATGTTTCCGGTATACTTTGCGAGATAACGACTTGAATTTGATGCATTAGATCTCTTTATTTGTTGTGAAATGTTGTAGGTAATGAAATTAGACTCCTAATCTATCAGATAAACCTTTGGGTGGCAATGGTTGAGGTGGTTGGTGATGAAAACAATGAGATTTGCACAATAGATTTTCGCCTCGCAAAAACAGAGCATTGAACTTCTCTCGACATGTGCTTGTACTTCTCGGGCAACGCGGTTCTACTTCTTGGTGCGGTTTCACGAAACCGTTCAGAAAAATTAATAAATTTTATCTAAACACTTTCTACTTCCCGTAGTTACCGCTTGTACTTCCTGCAATCACCACTCGTACTTCTCGGAATCACTGATTGTACTTCCCGCGGATGAGGGGATTTTTTTGTTTTTTGTGTATTTGTATTTTGTCGCCTTTTTGTACTTCCTATATTAAGTTTGTGTACTTCTTGTGTCGAATGGTTGTACTTCTCAACTTGAAGTCTTTGAACTTCTTCGCGAATAACGAGATTATTTTGTTTTTTTGTATATTTGAATTGTTATCGGTTTTCTTGTACTTCCTATAATAAGTGGTTGTACTGCCCGTGTCCAATGGTTGTACTTCTCGCTGTCAAGTATTTGAACTTCCTCGGGGATGATGAGATTATTTTATTTTCTTGTACATTCTGGTTTTTTCGGTTTTCTTGTACTTCCTACAATAAGTGGTTGTACTGCCAGTGTCGAATGGTTGTACTTCTCATTGTCAAGTATTTGAACTTCCTCGCGTATGACGGGATTGTTTTACTTTTTTACATTTGAAATTTGTCGGTTTTCTTGTACTTCTTACAATAAGTGGTTGTACTGCTCATGTCGTATGGTTGTACTTCTCATCATCAAATATTTCAACTTCCTCATGAATGACGGGATTATTTTGTTTTTTGTACTTTCTATATTAAGTGGGTGTACTGTGCCGAATGGTTGTACTTCTTACCTTCAAGCATTTGAACTTCTCCTCAAATGACGGGATTATTTTATTTTTTCTACATTTGTTTTTTGTAGGTTTTCTTGTACTTTCTATATTAAGTGGGGTGTACTACTCATGTGGAACGGGTGTACTTCTCATCGCCATATTTTTGAGGGTGCACATTCACTCCACATTAAAAGAAACATATGAAAAATTAAGGATGAAGTTTGTACGTTGCTATGTGAGCTTCTTCCAGTATATTTTATTATTTATTTTGCACTTCACGAAGAACTTTGCTCTTTCAAAGTTGATCATTTGTCCTTCCTCTAGTCACCACTTGTACTTCTCGGAATCATAACTTGCACTTCCCATGGGATAAATGTTTTTTGTTCATACCACTTGTACATTCTACTTCTTGTCATATTTCTATGCACTGCCCGCAATACGCATATTGTACTTCCATGTAGTTGATTTTTTTAGTTTCTATCAACTTCAAAAATAAATATTTGTGTACTTATTTATCAGCCAACCCTAAATAGGGGAACTGTTGTTTTGTTGGAAATATTTATTCAGTGCTTGTATGAAAAACATGTAAAGAAACTTCATTGGTATATTTTTGGAGTTCCCAGATTGACGCAATGTACTTTTGAGCTATTACCAGGGTTTGTACTTCTCAATGTTTGTTTGTGTACATGCCTAAGCTATCGGTGGGGAAGAGCCTCCGAGGAGGGAAAACGGGGCGTACGTAGGGCCACGGGAGCGAGCGCGAGGGAGACCAGGACTTTGAAGAGATTTCCTTTTCAATATTTTTCTACATTTGGACTTTCTCGGGTTTGTTGTACTTCCTATATTAACTGGTTGTACTGCTCGTGTCGAATGGTTGTACTTCTCGTTGCCAAGTATATGAACTTCCTGGCGGGTTACGTGATCCCGAAAAAATAGAGCATTAAATTGCCCGGTCACTTGAGCTTGCATTGCTCGTGCAATGAGCTTGAACTATCCGACGCGGTTTTACGAAATGTTGAACTGCCTACCTGCAAGGTTAACTAGGCGCATTTCAAGGTTGAACTGCCTGCCCTGTGAAGGTTGAACTGCCTGCCCTATCAATCTATCAAGGATATCGATGGGATAATATTGTATGCCCGTTTTGGAGTGACGGACACCATAAGATTTTTCCGCAGTTCCCAAATGATATATTCAAACAATAGGAATGATATACCATTGGAAAGGTGTCAACAAGGTGCATCTTTTTTGTATTTAACATTTGTCCCGAATCCGAACGGTTTAAAACTAATTTTAGAAATTTTAAAGTCATGTTTTTGGTGTTCTTTGCACATAATCAGTTTAATTTGATGGGTTAAATCTCTTGATTTATTGTGAAATGTAATAGGTAATTAAATTAGACACATACTGTACCATATAAAGCTTTTGGTGCTAACGATTGAGGTGGTCGGTGATAAAAACGATGAGATTTGCACAATAGATTTCGGCCCCGCAAAAAACAGAGCATTGAACTGCGCGGTGACATGAGATTGCACTGCTCGTGCACTGAGCTTGAACTGCTCGACGCGGTTTACGAAATATTGAACTGCCTACCTGCAAGCTAAAATTAAACTGCCTCACTTGAAAGGTTGAGCTTCCTCACTTGAAAGGTTGAGCTTCTACTTATCGAATATATCATTTGGACGTAGCCAATAAATTATTTGCATATTTTATTTGTACTTAGTGAATAAATCATTTGTACTTGGCCAGTAAAAAGCATGCACTGGTTGTTATGAAGTATTTGTACTTCCATGTATCAAAGTAATATACATCAACAATAGTAATATGCACATGGCAGCTTGATTCAATAGCAATCAAAAGGCAAAATTGTTGCTATTTTGAAGATGTCAATTTTAGCCAATTTGTGTACTTCCTGAAACTGTCCGCCATTTTTTCTACTCATGTGCATCAATAATTTTAACACTACCTTGATTAAATCATATACAAAACAATGTGGGGAAGGAATGGTGGCCGCAAGTTTGAAGCCGGAGGGCATATGGCGGCGATGTGGCGTATCACCTGGAGGACGAACCGGCGGGAGGCCCCTTGCACCACTACGGCCGTGGGTGACTTGTATGTCGCGCGGAAGACTCATGACCGGTATAATCCTCATGACAAGATGTCCATTTTTCGATAGAAGATTTCTTTGCAGGAAGGTGGTCACTTCCCGTTATAAATTTTGTATGTGTAAACAGTTTTACTTCTAGGTAGATTTAAAAAAATACTACTCTCTTTTGTCTATTTTGTACGTTCTCTATTTTTTTTTAAATACTACGATGTATCTTTACTGTCAGCGTCCAATAACTGTACTGCCGGTGTCTAATACTTTTACTGCCGTCGTTGGGAATCGTTTCATGCCATCTGAACAGCTTAGAATAACACCAAGAAAATTAATCTCTGTCCTCAACTGAAATAAACCATTTCATTCTTGAGCTTTTTACCATCGCACATGGTGCTAAATTATTTACTAACGAGTTTGTCTTATCATCTTAGCAGTCAACACCATGTCTTTCTTGTCCTACTTATCTTCTGACGGACGCCGCTTTATGCCTCTTTCTTTTCTGTATTATATTCGTTCCTTATGATATGCACATATTCGTTCCTTATGATATGCACCTGCGGAAGAGCTTCATCAGTAGAAACAAAACGAAGAGCCATTCTTGATGGGTTCATGGAGCGGAGCTTCCTGCAGCGACCCAGGCACCCAGCGCGCAGCGGTGGCAGTATACAGATCTCGCGCCGGCAGTACAGAGCATAACATCAGTGCAGTTCGAGCTTGCTCTAGCAATTCAGTAATCTTTGTTTTATTACTAATACACATTGGATTTGGAGGGGAAATCATAAAAGCAAATTGATTCCAATCTCACGGACATAACATCAAACAAGTAAAGCGCACTAGCTCACCAAGGAAATGGATTCCAATCTCGTCTGTACTGCATCGATTTGCCATCACTACTTTTCCTGTTTCATATGAACTACCGAACGCATCAAATAGGTGATGCTTTTGCAGGGAAACAAGCTGAGCTGGCGGTCATGGAGATTGGGGAAGCACAGGTTGTGCAGCATCAGCAGACCAGGAAGTGCCCGCTGGGAACACTCACGACCGGTGTCAGGGAGGTCTCCTACAGCAGTGCACTCGCGGTGCTCGAGGAATGGGGAAATCGGGGGCGGGCCAGCGGGGAACCTCAGGTAGCGACGCGCAGGCGACCGTGGAGGCAGCGCTAGCAGAGGCCGGCAAGCCAGGCTGGAGGAGGCCGGGCGGCCGCGCTACAGGAGGCCGGCAGCGGCTCAGGGAAGATCGGGCGGCCACGCCGGGGAAGGCGGCGGCGCTGGGAAGGTCGGGCAGAAACTCCGATTGCAAGGGGAGGTGGCGGGGCTGGCTGCAGCCAGGCATCCACGGTGGTTGCCATGGGAGGCAGCGGAGGAGCCCCGACGGTTGGCAGGGGAGGCGGCCGCGACCTGGTTCCTCCGCGCATCGGGAATTTCAGTGGAGAAGAGGCCCGGTCAGGCGGTCGTGTGCCGTCCGCCGGTGGGATCCTAGCTGGCCGGCCGGCAGCAGTGAGGCGGCGTTGGGTGGGGCTTGGCCAGCGGAGAAGAAACGTTTGGGAGACAGGGAAAATGATGCGGGTTGGGGCTCGGTGGCTTTTCCGAGATCGCGTCCCTTATAGACCTGTTAGTGCTCAGAATATTATTCTGATATATATATATATATATATATATATATATATATATATATATTCTGCTATTCTCGAACCGGTTCGAGAATAACTATTCTCGAACCCTTTCTGAACTTCCCGCTGCATAGCATGTGAACTTCCGGACGGAACCCCAGAATTTCATGTTTTGGCGGACATTGTTTTGAGGCCAGTTTTTGAGCCACTTATCAGAATGCTGCATATGATATAGCGTTGGAAAGATATGGAAATTTCGAAACTTTTTTGTGCTGAAAGTTTTTCCAAATTACGAACAGTTTGAAACTAATTTCAAATATACAAAACTACGTTTTCGCGGATTTCTCCATTTTCGGACAGTTGTTTGCGCTTAATTTTTACACCGCTTGTCGTATTAATACATATGATATACCATTGGAAAGATATAAAAATTGCGCACCATTTTTGTCTTGGATGTTTTTCCAAATTTTGTACGGTTTAAAATTAATTTGGAATATACAAAAAAGTTTTCGCGGATTTCTATACATTCATAAGGTTATTTGGATCCATTTTTTCAACCGTATGTCGGATTGATACAAATGATACCCCGTTGGAAAGCTGTTGACTAGGCACAAACTTTTGGTGTTGAACATTTTTCCAAACTACTAACGGTTTAAGAACAGATTTCGAAAAACTTGATTTGGTTTCCGCTCGGAAAAACAGAGTACCTAAACATCCCTCGTATATGGAAGTGAACTTCCAGGTTTCTATTAGTGAACTTCGAAACTTGGTATAAATGTTTTTAATGTTGGTTTTGTTCGTAGTTCTTGAACTTCTTATCCGGATGCAAATAATCCGGGTGCAAATAATATACCACTAGAAAGACATCCATTTTGTGCAACTTCTTCATGTTGATTATTTTCCAAAATTTCTTACGATTTAGCAGCAATTTCAAATATACAAAACTCTGATATATTTTTCTTTATAGTGGACTTCCATGCTTTACATAGTAGGAACGTTTGAATTTTTCACTATTTTTGAAGCTAGACTGAGTATTTTATAATAAATTTCTGGAGTTCCATGAGTGAATTTCATGGTATTTATTGTTTGTTTTTTTCCATACGGACAAGACAACATTGATTGACAAGAATGAACTTTTATACAATAGAAATGTGAACTTTCTGTATGGATCTTTTTCTCAACGACTACCCAATAAAAAAAAGTGCAATTTTCTACACAGAACTTTTCTCAAAAAAAATGAACTTATGTATTAATAAAAATGACATCCTGATTTAAAAAAGGGCAAACTTTTTAGAGGCATTCAAAGAACTTCCCGCCAAAAAAACTTCACCTAGATTAGAAGCAAACTTCTCATGGTAGATGAAGTGAACTTCCGAACACACATTTTATATCTCAACATCTTTTTACGAGACATCACATATACCACAATTTCAAAGATGATCTGTAAAATAGGAGGTGGCACACAATGCATATAGAGATGCTCAACTCGGCCGGAGTCCAATAACTGAACTACTCTTGGCCTTAAACCAAACTTACACTGAAAAACTAGCTAACTTAACTTCACAGCAACTCAGGGCAGCGAACCAAGTCATTACAATGAAGCTTTTCCCGATGCCCTAGGAGATAAAGCCATTGATGGCCAGACCACCACCAGGGCTCATCGTAGTCCACCGATCCGAGTCTTTTGCATGGAGCTGACTTCCAACTGCTGCTACCTTTGTCTTGGAAGTCCAGCCCCTTGATTCACATAAATGGCATCAAATTTGTTAGGCCAAAATAGACTACTTCAAACAAATAGAAAGGTGAACCGTAAAAAACTGAACTGATTTGAGACCAGAAACTTGAGCACATATCCATGGTGTTAGAAAGTCGAAACAAGCATCAGTACAAAATGAAATGTAAGCTTTCTTTTCTAAGAAAACTGAACTTCTACCTTTTTTCAGTCAGAAACACATCAGCACGTACATAGTAGCAAGACTGAATCCCCAGTTCAGGCGTCGTAAACTACCCAGCAGTGGTTTCTTTTAGCATAGTGAACTACTGTTAATTTCAGAGGGTACGTTTTATAATAAAAGTTGACATCACAAGGAAATACTGAACTTCATATCTTGCATTTAAGACACATCATTTTTCATTTACACCAAAATACTAAACCTCATATTTCTTGCATTTTCTAATCCTGCTTTAGATGTCGATGTAATTATGTAATGAATAAATTCAAAGGAGTTAACGCAAATTTAACAATTTTTGCCAAATTTGAACTCATTCACATATAGAATTATAGTTATTAACAAAGGTCATATGATTGAATCTACCTGTTATATGTCACAATCTTATGGATGAAATCAACTTGGAATGAACTTTGCAAACAATAAAACAGAAGTTCGATTAAAAATTGAATTTTAAGATGGAAATAAATAACAAGTGCACTGTCTAAACTGAAACAAATGAACTTCCTGAAACTAAGAATTTTACCGAGGACATTTTTCTTCTATCTTAATTTAAGAGGAATGTGAACTCCATATATTTGACCAAATCGAACTGTTCACAATTAGGAAGTAAACTGCTTAGTGACGTAAGACACACAAGCAAGTACGGACAAGAATAAAATCACATGCATCAGTAGCATTTTGCATAGCAGACAACCGAGCATAGCGACAACCGTGGGAGGAGCAGGCTCCAGGCTGACCTGGGCATGAAAGACCCGCCGTAGCCGTGGACTCCTAGGACGGCGCAGGGTGAACTCCCATGTTGGTTTCACGTGCTAGCTTGCTCCGCATGTTGCACCACCATGATGGACACGTGGCCGCTCGCCATCGAGTCCAGCTCGTGTGACCACAATGAAACCGGACTTCACGAGAAAGGGTGCCGGAGTTCACCGGCACCCTACGTGGTGAACATCTACAAGATGAAAAGTGAACTTCCGCTGTAAACAAATTGAGCTTCTACTTTTTATAGTCAGACAGGCAACGACACAAATAAACAGTATATAAACCAGACTGAGGAGCTAAAACAAGAACTTGTCCTGCAAAAAAATGCTACCATGGTATTAACAATAGTGTTAAGGCCACTGCGCCATATGGACTTACTCAAAAAATGCTACCAGGGTATTAACTATACTTAGGACTTCTACTATCATATACATCACCAATTAGGAGAAGTTAACTCCACAGATTAGAAGAATTGAACTCCGATGATGAAAAATAATTTTTGCACATTGTTTGGTTTCTATAGGTGCACCTCACAATGTTTTTTGTACAGAACTTCATATGTCAACGAAGTGCACGTCCTAACAAAAATATAAGTTTCTCAAGCAGCAGTGAAGCTTGCAACCCAAAAAAAAATGAATTAGTTTTAGCACCTATAGCAAGAACACGTACCGATGGAAAGGCCTCGCGCTGCTACAACAACGCCTACTGCATTCTCAGCTCGACAACACCAAGAAAACTGTGTGATTCTGATATTGGAACAATATTGGGACAGTGTTCTACCTGTTTATACACACCTGCACTTCCAGCAAGGGGGTAGGACTCTGGCGTACGCAGGGGCAACGCGCGAGCTCTGAGCACGGTGGACTCCCAATGGGGGCACAGTGAACTTCCCGGATGAAATCACCTCGAGGTAAAACAGGAAGAATTTGAGTGCTCGGGCCCCGTGAAGGTGATTTTTTCATACATAAGTAATAATAGATGAATTGGAACACACACATGACATCCTATAGCTTGTGAATACTGAATATCGGGACAGCTAGTAGAATAAAGATAGTTAAGCCATGCACACTACCAGATGACAAATTGCAGCGAGACAAACACAAGATGAACTTCTAGCATGAGACGAACTGGACTTCACTTTTTTAAAAGTTCAGAACTTCTGAATTATATTATGATTACTACGATTTTTTTTACCAACAACTACCACAAAGGCATAGTGTGCATTACCTGGTCCATGGGGGCATCAGATTAAAAAGAAGTTCCCAATTTCTGACATATTAGACAATCTACTGCATGGCAGTTTAAAAGAAAACAGTAACATAGCTGAATAATGTTATATCAATCATAGAGATCAATATCATGAACTCCTAGCACTCAAATTCATAAGAATATTAGACAAACTGAACTTCTCAGGCAAAATGCTAAGCATTTTTTCAATCAAACAGTGACAGAGAAACATAGCAGGAGACAAAACAACCTAATACATGATTCCAGATTGCAGAATATAGAAGCACGCTTAAATGAAAACAAGCAGGGATCGATTGTTAAGGTGTAACTTTGTGTATATTATGTTGAACTAATATCGTATCTCTCTTTACACAGAAAATAGTGATGGGTATGTGCTTATTTGCATTGCGATCAGAAACAAATCAAATGAGTAGGTTCAACAAGCAGCAGCATATATTTTGCAAGTAAGGCAAGTACCATGCTACGAAGCATTAAAAAATTGGCAATTGATAGAGAGAACTGTGACAGGAGAGAGGAGCTAACTTCTTACCAGTAGCAGAACAAGAATGGAACCTCATATACACACGAATCCAGTAGGAAAGAAGTGTCTTTTTTTATTTTGATTTTACTTACACGGTAGCATACCTTCTTGGGAGAGTCTGAACTTCCCCAAAATCAGTCTTGAGCTTCATGGCACATGACGGGCTGGAGTCTCACAAGAACAATTCAACTCACAGCACCGCAAATCCCCCTTCACTATAACTACTGGGTACCCTCATACCACGTTATTGTGAGATGACGGCGATAGTGCGGGACGAAGTAAAATTCCTGGAAGAAAAGACAAACTCCTATCATGAGATGAACTGGATTTCCCATATGTTCAAAGTGAACTCGGCTGCAAATAAGGTGATATTTCAGCAAGACGAGGTGAACTACCGACTAATTCAAAGTGAACTTTTCGGGCGCTCAAATTGAACTTCCGGTATTCAAAGCAAGGACTAAATTATAAAGGTTAACTTCTTGTTTTTCCTTGTTCAAATAACTACTATATGCTTAACTCAAAACAAAACCAGAAATATGGAGTTTGTAGCTTGACAAAAGTCCCAAACAAAAACGATTATCTCAACATCTACAACAGCCACCTGCACCTGCTCTAAATTAGGCCGAACTTCTTTTTTAATGTTAGTGTGAACTGCCGTTGCATGCAGAGGTATTTTTCATGCTCAGCTTATGGAAGCAATTTATTTAGAGCAGCCTACATGCGAGGTGTGTACGACGCGTTTATGCAAGTGCATACCTGCAGAATGTCAGATTGTATGGGAGACGTGCAGAGCAGATCGAGGAGCTCGGGAAGGTCCGCATTAGCTCGTGGGAAACCCACATCAGCCCTCAGGGGAGTTCGGAGCAGCACCGCATCACCTGGGTAGCGCAGAGGGCAGTTCTGAGCAGCACCGTCCGGAGTTCGGAGCAGCAGCAAGGTACGGGTCTGGTTGTGAGGTCGTTGGCGAGACCAAGTACCAGGGGCAACGGCGGCAGCTTTGTGTCTATATCTGAACTTCACATTTCTTCATTTGTGAACTTCAAAATTCAGTTAACTAATAAAATCAAATTTGGAAAGGCTAAATCAACCTAGTAGGAATATCTAAACTAGCAGGAGATGTGAACTTCACCAATTAGGAAGCGACAGCTGCTGGCGGGAGATGGTGGAGATGCGGTGGCATGGGTCGGGCGCCCCTGCGCCAGCCGGTCGCGCAATAGGGGAAGGGAGTGGCGCCTCCGACAGTTGGTGGGGGCGGCAGGGGCCATGCGCGTGGCAGGTGGTGGGGGCGGCGGTCGCTGGGGCGCACAGCAGGCGGTGAGGGCGGTGGTCGCCGGGACGCGCAGCAAGCTGACCTGGGCATGAGAGACTCGCTGAAGCCGTGGACTCCCGACACATTGCTTCCATGATGTGAGTGGAAGTTCAGTGGCAGCGGTCTACCTGGGGAGAAGTGAACTAAATAAAATGAACTTTCTTGCCAATAAAACTTAACTTCGACAAAAAATTGACTTCTACAAGGAACTAAATAAACAATTGTACTATCTAAACCAGATGGATGAAATTAAATAAACAAGTAGCAAGAGAGCTAAACTTCATGAATTTGGAGAAGTGGGATTAGAAGAAGTTAACTTCACCCATAGTGCACTCATACCTGAGAGAACATCGTCGGCATTCTGTAGCTTCTCAGGTATGCGCAAACGCTAAACTAAGTTCTTGCCAACGAGAGAATGAACTTTAATACAGGAAAAAGGGAACTTCCCGATTAGAATAGAGCAAGCACTCATACACACAGCTAAGCACAGAAGAGTGAACTTTCTGAGAAAAAATAAGTGAACTTCTCCGTAGCAAATATAAATAAACTTCACCCATACTGCACTCGTCCTGGCAATGCTCCTGAGAGAATATCGTCGGCATCCTCTAGCTGCTCGAGTATTGCGCAAACGCAAACTAACTTCCTGCCAACAGAGAATGAACTTTAGGACAGGAAAAAGCGAACCTCCTGAATTTTTTTTATTGTAGAAGTAACATGTTATCAGACATACATCAACATATAAATGAATAGTTGAACTCCTAGGCAAGAGAAAAACGAACTTCCATCTTGCCATATTCTCTATCAATACAAAACAAAAATGGAAATAGCAAAAGGCAAAGTGAAAATGTGACTGTCTAGTATTAACAAATGAACTTTTTGATGCGGACGAATTAAAATTCCAGTAAATGAACTGAAATTCTCACACGGACAAAGTGAACTTCATATAACATTATATACTTTTCTGAGAAAAAATGTTAATTCTGCGATTTTACATAGCAAACTGATGTAACCTGAATAGTGAACTCCTATTTCACTACAAGAGATGGGAGATTTGTTGACGAAAACCCTGGTGACAAAAATGCATACCGTCATGGATGTGTCCTTATAGGTGACGAATTCATCTTTCGTCAAGCATTTAAGGTAATGCTTGACGGTATGATTTCTCGTCAAGAAAAAATCGTCACCCATTACCCAAGCGGGAAGGGCTTCCATCGTGTCCGTTAATAGGTGACGAAATCAAAGATCGAGGTGACGAAATATTACTAAGTTACTTTATTAAATGTTATTAGTTTTATATATCATGCGTGACCCGGTTGTCGGAACATATTTAATTAAGTAAAAATTGTGGTTTGGAAGAATCGAACAAGGGCTTCGGCGTGACCGACGCGGAGTCTTACCGCTAAGGTAGATATGGAATTTTGATCCGGATCCGTAAGTAGTCTATTCTACATATTTATTTCAATGGTGTGATCTAGATGTTACGACATAATAATTCCCTTATTAATATTTATGTCGGCCGAGGGTGCCTCGTTTAAGTCGCGCCGCTAGCGGACACGGCCTATATAGGTGCTCTTGCTAACGGTCGAATCGACTAGGGTTCTCGTCGAGGTGAGAAGAATTCCGTGAAGGCTCCATTGTGGTGGCGGCGAGACGCATCATCGGTGAGTTGTCCTGATTGTTCGTTAGGTCTAGATTTTTTAATCGGTTGTCAAGATCTGTTCGAAGAACGTTGGCATGTTCTTAACTGAATTGTAGGCAATGGATCGAAGTTGGATAACTGATGGCACCCAGAAGTTCACAACAAAGTACATGGCAGGTGTTAGGGATTTCATCAATTTTGCGCGAGAACACTTGGACAATACAGATGAACCAATCTTGTGCCCTTGCAAGGACTCGCCTAAATCCGATACGTCAGGATATAAAAACAGTCGAGGATCACTGCAATTGTTCAGGTATGTCCATGACGTATACAAGATGGACTAGACATGGGGAAGATTTTAGTGATGACGAAGGGCGGGATAGAAACGATGATGGTGCGTATGATAATGACAACGATGAAGAGGAAGACAATGGTGTTTGTTATGTTGATGATTCGTCTAGTATGATCGATGAACTGCAGAAGTCTGGAAATAAAGGTCCTGACCTGCCAAATCCGTATGCTAATCTAATTGAGTCAGCTAAAAAAGAACTTTATGAGGGATGCACCTCTTTCACTAGGTTGTCGTTCATCATTAAGCTCCTTCATGTCAAATCATACAGCCGGATAACAAACAGAGGATTTGATCTCTTACTTCAGCTTTTACGTACAGCTTTGCCAGATGTGGACTTTCCCAAATCATATGCTGATGCTAAGAGTGTTCTTTCTGATGTTGGGCTTGGTTATGAGACAATTCATGCATGCAAGTTTGATTGTTCTTTATTTTGGGGAGATCACAAGGACGATACGAACTGCCATGTTTGTGGATTATCAAGATATAGAGACCCTACTGGAAAAAGAAAATCCCTCACAAGGTGTTAAGGTACTTTCCTATAATTAAAAGGTTGCAGAGACTATTTGTTAAAAAGGAAATGTCGACACATACAAGATGGCACAAAGAGAAGAGGGTTGTTGAGCGCAATGTACTGAGGCACCCTGCTGATGGTGAGGCATGGAAGCACTTTGATGGCAAGTTTGATTGGTTTGCTAAAGATCCTCGTAACATAAGACTAGGTTTTGCCACGGACGGCTTCGATCCTTTTGGAAGTATGAGTAATCCTTACAGTATGTGGCCTGTTTTTGTGATTCCTTACAACTTCCCACCATGGATGTGCATGGATCAATCGAATTACATGATGGCATTGCTAATCCCCGGAAAGTATTCCCCAGGGAAAGATTTTCATGTATTTATGCAGCCACTGATAAAAGATATGATCCAGCTATGGAGTGGTGTGGAGACATTTGATGCATGCACAGAGGAATATTTCCCATTGCATGCTGCGTTTCTTTGGTCTATTCATGATTATCCTGGATATGCCACTATGTCAGGCCGAAGCACAAGAGGATTTCATGCGTGTGTGCATTGCGATGAGAATCCTTGCGCTGAACCTTTGAAAAACAAAATTGGATATATTGGGCATCGGCGATTGACATAGGCATCCCAAATGGGCCTGCCAAATATAGTACCCGGGGTTTATTGAAGGCCCACTACCCGAGGAATAAGAAGATTCGGAAGCCCAAGATGTGTTAAAGGAAAAGATAGAGTTGTAATAGGAAGTGTTATTTGTAATCTGGCGGGATGAGTTAGAAACCGTCCCGGACTCTGTAACTTGTACAAAACGAAACCCTCGGCTCCACCTCCTATATAAAGGGGAGTCGAGGGACGAAGAGATCATCGAATCATTGTCCGCAAACCCTAGTTTTCATATTCGTCGAGCACTTTTCGGCTGAAACCTTCGAGATCTACTTGCCCTCTACTTCTAACTAAACCCTAGCCTACAATCCATAGGCATTGATAAGTTAATCCCTTGTCAATTGGCGCCGTACGTGGGAATTAGAGGCGTAAGGATCCGATCTCGATGGCACGTTCAAGATCTTCGACATCGTCAACCGGAAGCAACACTATGGATCGAGGTAAACGAGATCGCTGCTGGTCTTGTTGATTTTGTTCCTCACCCACCCTCCCGTTTGGATGCATATGCGTATATGGCGGAGCCCTTGGAGATGACGTTCGGAAGGTTCCACTTTCGCGTCGAGAAGGAAGGATCGTATCGTGTCGAAATTCCGATTTCGTCGGGATCGTCGGCGGTCGATTCTGATTTTTCAAGCTATGCATCGTCAACTGAGTCAGAAGAAGAAACTTCGGCAACACGTTACGTCAGCATCAGAGCAAGAGAAAAACTCGCCAAGATCTTCAGCAACGCATCGTTTGAGTCATCTGCGGACTCATATATAAGCGATGGCTCAAGCGATGTCGACAGTTACGACTTCATCGACAAATCTCTTACGGTGGGCAAGGTCTTCATCAATCTCAACAATGATGTCACCGAACCCAACATAGATCTGAGTACAAAATATCATCAGATTTATGCTATCGAAAATCAAGAGGAAACATCGGAGGCTTTCGACGAGTTGGGAAATCCTTTTGTCGATCCCTCAGATCTAAGGAGAGGTATGGGCACTAAATATGTCGGGCCCACACCACGCGTCGAGTCCAACTTCCACGGGCAGCACTGGGATAGAGCGGCAAAAGCCATAGATGGTTCGAGAACCAATGACGACAACAGCTACAGCTCAAGAGCTGCAAGCTTATCAATATATGCTCGCACGAACTGCCGAGAAATAGAAAAACGAGACGGCTGAGTTGAACGGGAGAAAGGAGGCAGCTTACGCATCCGGCGGGAGAAGGGCAGATCTAAGTGGACAATCTAGAGTTTCGGGTGATAGCCACGGGGAGGCTCGGAACGAGAGGAAGATCAAGGTTACAACACATACCCGAAGCGAGAAAGAGAGTTCTTGGTTCAAAACCTCGACATGTCTTTTATGTCGATAGATACAAGGGGAAATATTATCCCTAAGACACCGGAAAGCTGGGTATATGGCGACACAAGCTTACATCCTTGCATCCGAGGCCACCCCCGGGAGATCCAAGGGAAACATTATACAACATGGCATTGGCAGGGGTTGGAGCTATGGGGACAGCGTTCGTAGCAACGCCTCCCGAAGGAGCGGCAAGGCAAAATAGTCCACGACCTGCGGCGGCAACGGCGGCGGCTCCGGAAGGACCAAGTGGAGCAAGAGACACGGGAGTACAAGCGAGGGTCGATAGAGCGAGGCAAAGCAGAAGAGATCATCGGCGGTCCCAGAGCTTAATGACGAGGATATGTGCGGTCTACCGTGCTTCACGAGAAGAGTCCGAAAAACTCGAGTCCCCTCAGGATTCAAGTTACCCGACCACTTCAAAAAGTTCGACGGCCTGCAAGATCCGGAGGACTGGTTAATTGATTACCTCGAGACGGTGAAGCTAACTGGAGGAACTAGAGCAACGGCGATGCAAAGTATTCAGGTGCACTTAAGTGGAGCCGCCCGATCTTGGATCAAAAAACTTCCGCCAGGATCCATCGACAGCTGGGAAAGTTTCGAGGACGTATTCGTCAAGAACTTCAGGTCCACGTGCAAAAAACCTGCGTCGTTAGAAGAGCTGAGGGCATGTCGACAAAAGCCAGATGAATCAATGAGAAAATATATCCAAAGGTGGAACATCATAAAAAACTCGGCGAGAAAATATATCGACGAGAGAGCAATAGATGCGTTTGTCGCGGGAATTAGGCGTGGAGATTTTGTCGAGGATTTGGGAAGGACCAATCCAAAAACGAGTATCCGCGTTGATGGAGATAGCAAATAGATGGGCAGACGGAGAAGACGCTGTCCACAATAAACGACACGGGTCGCCGAGAAGAAGACCGTGGTCGAAGTTATCGATCGAGGCGACGATTTCCTCGGCGGTATCCAACTTATGACGCCCCGGGGCAAATTTCGGCGGGATTTCGGGCAAATACGGGAGGAAGCAACGGAGACGATTATCGGAGAAGCAATGAGCAGCGAAGTGATAATAGGGATGACTCCCGCAACGAGGCAAAATAGTGGGCCAAGGTTTCCACGACCTTTTGTGTCTCCCGAAGAAATGTTAAATGGACCGTGCCGGATGCATTTTTCCTCGATAGCAATGGGAAAAGACGGTCGGGACACTGCGAGAAAGATTGTCGAAATTTCCAAGCAATGTTCGGATGTGCGGAAACGCTCACGCACGAGCAGCACGAGAGAAACCCTCGGGAGCCTAGGAGCGAAGTTCATCTACCGCCACCTCCCGCGATTACGAGAGGACAATCGACACCAGCTCAGAATAGCGGCAGCACCTGCACCACCACCCTATGTTGATCCTAACTCCAACGGAGCAGTGTCGATGATTCAGAAGGGAAGGCCATCCAATAGAGCTCAAAAAGTAATCTCACGACAGGTGTTTATGGCGAGAAAAAATGCCTCCACCAACGAGTTGAGTACCTTAATTGGTCGAGGACAAGATATCGGCTTCACAATAGCGGATCATCCGCGGCAAGTTCCTCGACCGGGGCGGTCGGCACTTATTACGCCGGCGGTTATTGCGGGTTTTGATGTTTCTCGAGTATTCATAGATGGTGGCAGCAGCTTAAACCTTATGTATGCGGATACATTGAGGAAGATGAACATATCCTTAGCAAACCTGAAGCCAACGGACACAAGGTTCCACGGCATCACACCGGAAAAACCAAGTTACCCATTGGGAAAGATCAACCTCGACGTTCGGTTTGGAACCCGAGAAAATTATAGAATCGAAAGCTGGAGTTTGAAGTCGTGGATTTTCCATCGCAATACCACGCTTTGTTGGGACGACCAGCATATGCTAGATTTATGGCAGTACCACACTATACATACCTGTTATGGAGATTGCACTGGACCCAAGGGACCAATCACGGTCAAAGGGAGTTTCGCCTTAGGCGATAAGTGCGACAAGGATTTCCATCGGTTATCGAAACCTTCGGGATGCAAGCTGAATACTTGGCGTCGAAAAGCATGACTGATTACGACGTATTGCCGGACGTTGGAAGGCCAAACAAAGAATCAACTTTCAACACGAGAGAAAAATTCTAAGGAGGTGCGGATTCACCCGACGGATCCAAAAAAGACGACATCCATTGCAAACAACATGGATATCGCATAGGAAAGCGCGCTCGTCGAGTTCCTCCGTGAGAAGCTGGAAAATCTTCGCATGGTGTCCAGGTGACATGCCAGGAGTACCCAGGGAACTTGCCGAGCACCACCTAAATTTGGATCCAACGGCGAAACCAATCAGACAACCTTTGCGGCGTTTTTCGGAACCAAACCGCAAATCCATGCTATCAGAAATAAATCGACTAGAGGAAGCTGGTTTTATCAGAGAGATATCTACGAAGCCACATGGGTAGCTAACCCGGTGATGGTGCCGAAGAAAAACACGGCAGTCCTTCGCATGTGCGTCGACTTCACGTGTCTCAACAAACATTGCCCTAAGGATCACTTTCCCCTCCCAAGGATCGATCAAATCATCGACTCCACGGCGAGTTGTGAACGTCTTTCCTTTTTGGATGCATACTGCTGGTTATAACCAGATCAGATTAAAGAAGATGATGAAGCCAAAACAGCGTTTATTACACCTTACGGCGTGTTTTGTTACAAGACAATGCCCTTCGGTCTAAAAAATGCGGGAGCAACATATCGAGAGGATGATGCGAAGTGTTTAGCAACACGGATCGGGAAAAATGTGCAAGTATACATCGATGATGTCGTCATAACATCAAAAAAGGGGACAACGCTGATCGAGGATCTCAAAGAAACTTTCGACAACCTCGACAAATTCTGCCTCAAGCTGAACCCGACGAAGTGTTCTTTTGGCGTCCCAGCGGGAGAACTTACGGGGTTTCTAGTTTCAGCAAGAGGGATTGAAGCAAATCCCGATAAAATACAAGCCATAGTAACAATGAGAAAGCCAACGAAGTTGAAAGAAATACGACGACTAAGCTGGGCGAGTCGCGGCTTTGAGCAGATTCGTCGCCGGGTTAGGAGAAAAGCGTTACCATTTTATGCGGCGATAAAGCAAGGAGATAAATTCCGGTGGAACGAAGAAGCCGATCGAGCTTTCGAGGATGCTGAAGCGAAAAATATCGACACCACCAATCCTGGTGGCTCCAAAGGAAAAGGAACCTCTCTGCTGTATATTGCAGCCACACCCCAAGTGGTTAGCACGGTGTTAGTTGTCGAAAGAGAAGAAGAAGGGAAAATCCATGGAGTACGGCGACCGGTATACTTCGTGAGCGAAGTCTTGTCGCCCTCAAAACAAAGGTACCCTCGGTACCAAAAGCTAGCATATGGAGTGTTCACGACGGCACGAAAATTGCGCCACTATTTTTCGGCACACCCGATCATAGTGGTCAATGAAGCTCCTTTGTCAAATATCTTGAACAACCCGGAAGCTACGGGTCGTGTCTCCCTTTGGGGAATAGAACTTTCCCCTCGGGACATCACGTATGAAAAAAGAAAAGCAATAAAGTCGCAAATACTACCGGACTTCATCGCGAGTGGATGGAGTTGCAAAATACGGGACCCCAGATTTATCGAGAACCTGGACTATGAATTTTGATGGGTCCAAGAGACTAGAAGGGGCTGGCGCGGGAGTAGTACTCATATCACACTGAAGGCGACAAGTTGAAGTACATCCTTCGGATGACATTCCCTAACGCATCTAACAATGAAGCGAGAATATGAGGCTCTCATACACGGGATGAAGATGGCGAAAGCACTGTGGAGCAACTCGGCTAAAAATCTTTGGCGATTCACGGTTGGTAGCTCAGCAAGTTATGAACCAATGTGACGCGAGTCAATGATAGCATGATGGCATACAAGGAGGTATACAACGAGCTCGAGAAGTTATTCGATGGATGCGAAGTAAATCACATTAGTAGATTGAGCAACGACGAAGCCGACGTTCTTGCAAACATCGGGTCGCGGTGCCTTGCGGTCCCACCGGGTGTATTTTGGGAAGAGATAACAGAGAGATCCACTGAGTCGATAAAATCAAAAAAGAAGGAGAAGAAACCCTCGGGGGCTACCAAGGAGAAGCAAGAGGAAGAAGAAGAAGAGCAAGACCTGGTCATGGTAATACAGATACCATGGATGCAGCCATACATATCATATATACTCAGGAAAGAAATACCCGACGATCCGGTCGAGGCAAGGCGAGTAATTCGACGCTCCAAAGCTTTCACGGTGGTTAAGGGAGAATTATATAAGAGAAGTATCTCGGGCGTCTTGCAAAGGTGCGTCACACACGAAGAAGGAAGAATAATTCGAAGGATGTACACGAAGGAATATGTGGCCACCACGCAAGTAGTCGAGCTATCGCAGCCAAGGTTTTTCGGGCAGGATTCTATTGGTTAACGGCAATTGAGGATGCTAAGGACATAGTACGAACTTGCGACGCGTGTCAAAGGTTTGCCGCAAAACCTCACTCTCCGGCGGCGAGCTAGCACCAATACCTTTGTCGTGGCCCTTTGCACAATGGGGACTCGATATGGTGGGCAAGTTACACAAATCATGGCCGGGAGGAAAGGAGTACATGCTAGTAGGCTGTCGACAAATTTACAAAGTGGATAGAAGCGAAGCCGATAAATTCACCGGACGGAGCATACGCGGTAAAATTCATACAAGGCCTCGTCTTCGGGTTTGGAGTGCCCCACGGCATCGTCACGGACAACGGCGGCAACTTCACATCCAATGAATTCAAAGACTATTGCAAAGAGGTGGGTATCAAGCTGAACTTTGCGTCAGTTGCACATCCTCAAACCAATGGGCAAGTCGAGAAAGCCAATGGCATAATCTGCAATGGCATCAAGAAACGTCTGTTGGGACCTTTAGAAAAAGCTCGACATACACGGCACTGAAGAATTACCAAGTGTCTTGTGGAGCATCCGAACAACACCAAATACGGCGACACAAGAAACCCCGTTCTTTCTAGTCCATGGTGCGGAAGCGGTACTTCCAATAGAAATAGAGCACGACTCCCCTAGAGTCACGGCATATGACGAAGAAGCGTCAAAGACAGCATTGGAAGACGATGTAGATGCACTCGACGAGGCTCGAGACGAAGTATTATCAAGGGTCACCAAATATCAACGGGACTTGAAAAATTATCACGGTCGACGTTTGCGGCCAAGATCTTTTCAAGTGGGGGACTTAGTTCTACGGCTCACGCAAAAAAGTCATGAAAAACTCGAGTCACCATGGCTTGGTCCCTACATCGTCACGGAAGTAATTGGAGGAGGAGCATACGGAATAAAGGACAAGAAGACGGGTGTGGAGGAGCAAAACCCACTGGAACGTGGCGCAACTCGGGCGGTTCTACGCCTAGAGCTAAAATATAGTCCTTGTAAAAACTTCAATGTCTTGAAACGCCCACGAGTTTTCGGACGCACTCTTTTCCTTTTTCGGGGCACCGAGTGGGGCCGGGAAAGGTTTTTAATGAGGCGGGCTCGTGGTGCTACAATATAATAAAGATAGTGGAGATATACTTCTTATTTTTCGACACGCTCGGGGGCTCAAACGCCCAAGCCTCAAAATACATACAATATAGATTCACTGAAATATTTCGCCTTGGTACATTAATACCTCGCCAAATATAATCGGGAGACGGCAATCATAAATATAGTGTACACATCAAAAAACATAAGTGCCTTGGTTTAAAAACCTCGCCATGCAAACATAGAACTTCGACATCAACGATACCCAAAAATGGGCAATCTACCCAAAGAACAAACAAAGATGTCTTATTCCGGCGGGAAAAATAGATTTCAAGGAAGGAAAAATAGTGCAATCTTCGAGGCTCGGGGGCTTCAACAACATAGAGGACCTCGGCAACATACAATGAGTTCCTTCGGAAATATGAGATACAAGATTTCTAACATGATACAAGTCAATGAAATCCCAAGATAGTATCTACCGATAAACCCCTGGTTGTTTTGTGTTCAGCATAAGAACCCTTGGTAAAGAATTCGGAGTCCATCCGAAGAAGTTCATCTATCATCGACTCGGCCACGGGAGCTACCATGGCATCGATTGAGTCAATATCATTCTTTCGACGCGTTTTCTTGGCCGGGCAACCGGCAACAATCTTCGTCGGGTCCAACTTTGGGTAACAAATGTTTATCATAATCATGGCAAATCTCGCTCCAGCGGTGAGTTGAGCCCGCACAAAGTTATGGATGCGAGGAGCATCTACGAATACTTCCAATAATTCGGGAAGAGTTTTTGGAACCTCGTTTCGCGGAAACAGATTCCTATAGACAAGGGTTAATGTCGACGTGCAAAAGCTGAGAAAATCGCGCACCTGGCAAGCACGATCTTGGAACCTAACAATTTGTTGGGTTCGTTCGGGAAGTGGCCGAGAACAAACACCCATGATTAAGGGAGAGATTAACAAGAAGATTTGTCCTCTCATTCACTCTACGATCTTCGGCGGCAGAATCAAGAGCCGAGCACTGTTAAAAGCGACGGGGCAAGAAATTGGAAGAAAGGCACAGCAAGATAAAGAAGAGGCATCAAAAGAAAGCAAAAACGTACCTAGCATATACTGTGCTAGCTTCTAGCATTAGCTCAAGCATACTATTTTCTCGGGTTGTGGCTCCCTTCGCTTCCGGTACAGCAGCATCCCTAGCAGCCACGGCTTCTTCGGCTTGATGAAGAGCAAGTTTTTCTCCTTCGAGAGGCTTTTCGAGATTGTTCCATCATGGCCAAAGTTTGTTTCTTCATAGGCTGAAGCTGTTGTCGAAGTTCTTGCAAATCTTCCGACAAACGTCCGCTTGATGAACTCTCGAGGAGATTGTGGTCGACTAGTATTTTCTTCGAGAAGGAAGATGCGGGTGAAGCAGCGGCGAGAACAAGGAGGAGTCGAGTAGTTATCAAATATTAGCTGGAAAAGAAAGGCCCGGGATCAATGAAAAGCACGAAGGGAAATTTCATTACTTGCTAGAAAATTTACATGGGTATTACAAAAGAAAGTTCTCCGGGAGGACTAAGTGAGTAATTGTCGCCAAGGCTAAAATGGCGACAAGAGCAAAAGAAATAGAAAAAGAAACAAGGAGGCATGCAACTAGACCTCCGGCCTCGAGGAAGCTGGGAGTCGAAGTTGGCTTAATCCCGAGATACGCCAAGATTTTCTTCGTATTGGGCTTGGCCGCCTTCATCGGTGACTTCCACCTCGATTGCTCTATCGATCGGTGTCGCCAACCTTCATCCGGTCGAGAGTCTGCTGGCTGTCGGCAACCAGAGCAACGGTATTTTCAACGGCCACCTTCATATTTTCATGGCGCATCTTCAGCCCAAGATCTTCGATGGATTGAAAAGCTTGGCAAGGTCAAGGAAAGTCGAAGGTTCCTCTTTCTTCGGAAAGAAGTAGGGGAACAACGCCGACAAACCCGCATCGGCATTGGCCACGCCTTCACGAATTTCGCGCCCATGCAATTCCAAAAGAGAGAGTGCGTCAAGGAGAGGGTCGTTGACGGGATTTTCCGGATCAAAATCCTGATCTGTTTGGGCTGCCACGCGAGACAAAATATTAGTCGAAAACCAAGACACGGGAAATGCAACAAAATAGAAGAAATTGAGGATATTACTCAGCGTACGTCGACATTGCGACTTCAAACGCTTGATGACCCCTTGCTCACGTGCGGCACTGTGCGGTTTTACGCTCGTGTAAGGCAGATTCGGCATCTTTGAGCCTTTGCTTGCAATTCTTCGACACTAGCGGCCTTTGCTTTAGCATCATCGGCTTCAGCTCTAGCTTCGCTAGCGGCAAGCTCAGCCTTCTTACGAGCCGTCTCACTTTGCTCGAGTTTTCGAGCAAGTGTCTCGGCACGTTGGTTAGCCTCCGCAAGTTTTTACGTTGAGATGTGGAAAAGAAAGATCAAAAATAGCGACGGGCGGCGGGAGTAAAAAACCGGGGAAAAACGGCAAGTATAAAAGTCGTTACCTTCGGCTCTGTTGGCATACTCGCGGTACCCAATAAATTGGGACCCGATGCGGATAAGATCCTTGATCATAGGCTGTCAAAGAAGAAGAAAAGAAGGGGAAAAACTTCGGCATTACAAAAAGTAAGGTTCCATAAAAGCAAAAAAGAGGAAAGATAGATCTCGATAAACTTACATCATCCAAGAGCTGCGACGAATAGCTGCTCGGTTGAGGAGGAGGCTCAACGATCATTTCAACCCTTGCCCTTTTTGGCGAAGGGACAAGGGGGCTCGATGGTGGAGTAGTGGTGACGACGTTTTGTTGGGGAGGCGATGTTTCATCTCCTTCAACTAGCGTGTACGAAACAAGCACGATACGTGACGTGCTTGTCAGAGAGCTACGTCGATGGCTTGGTACTTCTTCTTCCTCATCACTAGTGAACAAAAAGTCGACAGTATAAAAAGCAAGACAATATAAATATTTCGAGTACAAAAAAGAAGGGGGAGAGATAAAGTTGACTTGCGAGCTGATGAGGGACTCAACATAAGGATCATAAGCTGCCTTCGGATGAGAAGGAACAACTTCTTCAGCCTTAGAAATGCCAGAATCCTCGGCTTCAGTCCTTTTCCTTTTGTTCTTTGGAGAAACGGCGGGAGGAAGGGATTCGGTCGATTCAACGGCCTCGAGACTCAACCTCTTTCTCATGAGAAGCCGCAGATTTGTGAGAACCCGCGACTTCACTTTCGGGAACGAGAAGAGCCTTGAGCATCTTCGGCAACTATACCCATTTCTTCGACTTCTCCATCCTCGGGAAGAGGAGGAAGGGAAGCCATAGTAGGGTGATCCTATAAAAAAAAATAGCGACAAAGGGAAAAATAGCGAGATATTAATACAATGAGATGCGGGAAAAATTCAGAACAAGATAAAAATTCGAGAAGACAAAATACCTCGGGGAGAGGATTGGTGGAGTTGTAGGGTGCCACGCGACGGGAGGAAGGAATAGGATCCTTCTTACTCGGCGAGGTAATTCTTCGAATAAGCTTCTCCAAGTCCTTCACGGAAAGATCACCGGAGAGCCTATTGGCGTCATTGGCACCGAGTATGTCCAAAGGGGATTTTTGCGAGCACTGAAGAGGCTGCACTCTAATTCTAAGAAAATAGGCTGTGATTTGGACACCGAGATAACTCTTTGCCTCGAGTATTTTGGAGGCTGATGAATACGAGACATAAGAGCTTCGTCGCCTTCTTCTCTTCTTCGGAAACTTCGGCGTCCCGGGAGTGGCGGCGTTGAATCTTCGCGTTTCCGTCGAAGGGAACTATGTTGTGTTCCACGGAATTGGCGCTTTCTTCGTGTATATAGAGCCACCTCTTGCGCCATCCTTGGACGAGTCGGGAAATTTGACGTCGAAATAATCGACATCGGTTCGGACACGAGATAACTACGCCACCTATGTTGTAGGTGGCGTTGTGCGCGCCATTGCGGCGAAGGCAGAAAATGCGCTTCCAAAGAGCCCAATTGGGAGCGACTCCAAGGAAGCATTCACAAAGAGTGATAAAAATAGAAATATGAAGGATCGAGTTGGGAGTCGGTTGGTGCAAGCTGAATCCCGTAAACAAAGAGAAGACCGCGGAGGAAATCATGGATTGGGGGAGAGAGGCCACGGATGAGATGATCAACAAAACTAACCCGATACTCCATTGGAGGGTTGGGATAGCTTTCTTCGGCTGGGAAAGCGGATGGCGTCTTCCTTCTTCATAAGGCCAAGCCTTTTCATCGGGTTGACGTCTTGATTGGAGATTTTAGATCTCTCCCACTCAAGATCTTCGGCAGCCATCGCGGATTGCGGAGTCTTTGTGGCGAGTCGGGCGCGCGCGCGGTGGCATCAACGGCAATGGACAGAGCAATGTATGCGAGTGCGGGAAATCGAGAGAGAGTTGGGCGCGGGGAAAGTTTTGCGAAGAGGAACAGGTGAGCGGCGCAAGCAAGGGATGAACGGAGGTTGAAGACAGGTTTATATAAGAATTGAGGGTCGCGAGAAAGCCGTTGGATGAGGAAATCGTGTGGTGAGAATTGATCTTACGGTTACAAGGGCAAAAAAGTATTTTTCCTGAGATAGGCGTTACCGTACGTGCGCCAGAAAAAGCGGAGGACGTGTGTCCCCCACTTACACGACGTGTCAACGTGGTGGAAACGATGGACCCACAAGGCAGGAAAAACTCGGCCATTGATAGAGTTGAAGAAAAATTTGCCAAGGGAAAATATGTCGACAAGAAAAATAAAAGGAAAATGGCGACGAGGATGAGTTATTTGCATACTTCGGGAGCCTTTGGTCAAGAACAAGTTTTTGCCCAAATGCTCGGGGGCTACTTCGAAAAAAGTAAAGTTTCGACTATGGCAAAAATAGAAATTGTGGGAGCCTACAACCAAGCACAAGTTCTTGGCTGTAGCCTCGGGGGCTACTCCCATCGGGAGCGCTGTTCGCGCACCCGAGAGATAAAAAAAAAAAAAAAAAAGAAGAAGGAAAGAATATCGGGAGATAATGGCAATATAGCGACAAGGTGGACTAAAATGTTGAGCCTACAACCAAGCACAAGTTCTTGGCTGTAGCCTCGGGGGCTACTCCCATCGGGAACGCTGTTCGCGTGCCCGATGAAATTAACAAAGGAAAAATAGAATAGCAAGAGAGTATACTTCGAGTTATAATTAACTCTACATATACTCCCATCGGGAGAGCAATATAAGTCATATTTGACTCGATAAAATGTGCTATTCCAACAGCCGGAAAAGCACTCGACAATATATTCTCGGAACGCCAAAGTTGCGATCAATTTCGAATGCCGCAAATTTGCGAAGGTAAGACCCCGGATCTATTCGCCGGGCGTGGCATCGCCGAAGACTGCGCTACTGCTACTTTTATCCGTATCAACGGATACGAAGAAAAATCCTAACGGACGCGTTAGGTACTCGATAAATTTGGCTGGGACTCGACGGAATGGTAAGACCTTAAGCGGCACTGTCGAAGTTTACACCGGTATCCCGAGATCATGTCCGGGGACGTGATTTTGAAGTAGGTTTTTGCGGATTGCCACTAGAGCGGTTAACTAGTACCGATCCGTCAGATGAACTAGCCCCAACTACCAATATCCCTGCACAATATAGAATTTTATGAGAAGAAGTATGAAAGTTAGAGCTTTCGAGTAAAAATAAACAGTAGAGATTTTCCCTGATTCTATGATTCAAGCAAAATCTCGGGGGCTACTGACATAGGCATCCCAAATGGGCCTGCCAAATATAGTACCCGGGGTTTATTGAAGGCCCACTACCCGAGGAATAAGAAGATTCGGAAGCCCAAGATGTGTTAAAGGAAAAGATAGAGTTGTAATAGGAAGTGTTATTTGTAATGCGGCGGGATGAGTTAGAAACCGTCCCGGACTACGTAACTTGTACAAAACGAAACCCTCGGCTCCACCTCCTATATAAAGGGGGAGTCGAGGGACGAAAGATCATCGAATCATTGTCTGCAAACCCTAGTTTTCATATTCGTCGAGCACTTTTCGGCTGAAACCTTCGAGATCTACTTGCCCTCTACTTCTAACTAAACCCTAGCCTACAATCCATAGGCATTGATAAGTTAATCCCTTGTCAGCGATTTCTTGATAAAAAACACCCATACAGGAGAAGCAGACTTTTCAATGGTACAACTGAGATTAGAGATCCACCAAGGAAGTACACACCCAAAGAGGTAGCTGCGAAGGTAGAAATGGTTAAGGATTTTGAACATGGGAAAAATCCAATAAATAGAAAGCGGAAGCGTGCAACTGTACCCGGTGAACCAACATGGCACCTGAAAGTCAGCTTACATCATCTACCGTACTGGCCATAACTTAAGATAGCTCACAACTTAGATGTGATGCATATTGAGAAGAACATATGTGACAATATTGTTGGTACACTACTTGAACTTGAGGGCAAGAATAAGGACACTCGTTAGTGCTAGAATTGATTTGAGGAAATTCAAAATGTGGAAGAAGTATTGGTTGAAGAAAATTGAGAAGGATGATGATGATGCAGCGAGTAAGTTATGCGAAGCCCCCGCACCATGGACGCTTTCGAAGGAACGAGAAGAGACATTTGTGTAGGTATTTGGCAAACACTAGGTTCCCGGATGGTTATTGCGCAAGCCGGGGAAGATGTGTGAATATTGATGGTTGTAAGGTTACCGGTATGAAGACGCATGATTGCCACATACTTACGCAGCGAGTGTTGCCGAGCTGGGCTCAAGGGAATTGCATCTAAGGAAATGTATGTGGCTATTGCGAGCTAGGAAGATTTTTAGGAGCCGTGTGCCAAAACCCTGAAAGTTGATGTGCTGAATCGATTGAAGGTTGAAATTGTTGTGATCCTATGCAAACTTGAGAAGCTCTTCCCCCCAGCTTTTTTTGATGTAATGGTGCACTTAGCTATTCATCTTCCTGAGGAGGCTCTTTTGAGGGGTCCTATTCATTATGGTTGGATGTATCCAGTTGAGAGAAGATTAGGTTATCTGAAGTCTACGGTCCGTAACAAAGCAAGGCCGAAGGTTCTATCGCAGAGAGCTACATTGTTGATGAGTGTTTGATTTTTTGCTCTAGATTTTTCAAGGATGGCACGAAACAAGATTTAACAAAGATGATAGGAACCAAGACATTCGGAGAAAACCTGATCTCGACGAGATGGAAGTATTTTCAGTTGGAGCTAAAGGTCTTGGGAAATCCATTTTGAAACATTTTGACAAGGAATTTGACAAAATGGTTTGGTATGTGCTGAACAAGCTGTGACGATGTAGAACGTTATATCAAGTAAGTAGTTAGCTTCACTTTAATAACTACTTCTCAATGTTGCGGACATAATTGTCCCGTATTTCATATGTGTTTTTTCTATGTTTCGGTGAATTCCGACAAGAATTGGGAGGTAGGGGTGTGCGTGACATCGAGGAGACGGTTCGGAGAGAGTTTGCGGGTTGGTTTGCAAACCATGTGAGACAGATTGGACAATGCATCGGAAGATTTGAAGTCTCCGGCTGCTGGGCCGGACCGGCGTGTAGTAGTATACGCTGGTTGCAACGTAAAGGGTGCGAGGTTTCGCACGCTTACTCGGGATAAAGACCTGAAGACTCAAAATTCGGGCGTAGCGACTAAGGGATCTTTTGGTGATGCAGATGAGACCGACTACTATGGTGTTCTGCAAGAAGTTCTTGAACTGCAGTACGGGAGTAACAAACACGGTGACAGGTCCGTGTACTTGTTTCGTTGCGACTGGTTCGACCTTGCGAGCAAGGGTTCGAAGATAAAAGATGATGGTTTTTTTAAAAGCGTTAACACTTCTATCCTATGGTTCAAGAATTCACCATTCATATTGGCCAGTCAAGCTGAAACATGCTTCTATTTGGAGGATACAAAGTTTGGTGATCCGTGGAAAGTGGTGCGAAGTTCAGCCATAGACATGTGTACGACGTTCCAGAATTAGAAGATGGTAACGATGATGCATTTGTACGGAATGAAGACGCATACCAGGAGGATGAAGGTTCGGTCGACCATACATTTCATGATGTTGTCGACCTAGACGAGGAAGCGGATGTGGAAGCGAGAGGAGGATGATCATCGTGCTTGCTGAAGTTGTACGTATTCATGATGCTCGTACAATCCGTGAACTAGAGAATGCGGAAGATAGTCCCAATGTTGACATGGATATGAGCGAAGATGAACTAGAGAATCAGGATGATAGTCTCATTTTGGAAGAGAACATACATGATGACGAGGGAAAAATTCAGAAGAAGATAGTGATTTAGATTGATAGAAACATGTAATGCATAGAACTATATGTTTTGTTCCAAACATTTGAAATGTTCTTATTTAGATGTTTACGATCTCGAACTTGTCATTGAATTATCCAGAAGGTTTTAAGAGCAAATTAATATAAGCAAAAATATGGACAAATATAAGAAAGCCAACATGTCGGTAACATAACTTTGACAATGGTTTTAATTAATCGACACTTGACACGATTACAACCAGCAGCACGATATGACTAACTATTGTTTTAACACAAGCAAAATCGACAATCGCATAAAGAGTCTTACAACTTAATTTAAACCTAAAGGGGCTGCATAGTTGGACACACCGGCACCATGAATCACGGACTAGCTACTACAGATCGATTTCAGGCACATGGGTAGCAAACAAGTAAACCCCTGCATTTCCCAGGTAAAGCAAGAACAAGCATCTTGTCACCCATCCGAAGGTGCTTTTCCTTGTCCATGAACTCCTTCCACCCACCGACGCACATACGACCATCGTCTGAAGAAATTGCGTAGGACGAATGCACCAAAGTACTCGGGATGGCACACAATACTGATTGCACCATATTGTTCCATACCTTTAGGAACCAAACGGCTAGGGATTTTCTGTTCCAACAGTAGGGACATAGTTTAGTTAACACTTGTACGTAATGTAGGTCGCAAACTTAATGAAATGATATGATCTATTGCTTACCACGTGTTTGTTGTAATTTTCGCTGTTTGTCCAATTCAGAGTATGCAGCATTGGGACAAGTAGTGCTCCTTGATCATAATCTCCAGCATTGTGGTAGTCAACAAGGTAGTCCAAGTTGTCCACCTGAAGAATGACGGTATGCATCATCCTCCAATTTATCATTGTTCCATCAGTACTACTGAGCGAGTCAACAATGTCACGCTTCGTACGGGACAATTGGTAGTAAGTCTGCATAATTAAAATAACTGACATAAGATGGAATAATTAATATGATCAATCATTGTGTCCAAAGGTGGAAAATTACCTGGATGGATTAGTGGTTCAGTTCCAGTTATTACAAGAGTATCCTGACCAGATGAGTTAACTCTGAAAATTAACTCCATGCCAACCTTAAAATTGTACACTCTAGCAAATTCGTTCCAAAATCTTCCGTTGATATAGGTTATGCCAGCTCTGTTGGTAACATTAACAACAAATGCATGGCCATCTTTGGTTTTGAGTGCAGCTTCAAAAGTTGTCCTGTGGGAGAGTCCGGACACCATACTTCTTAAGGAAATACGGTCTATAGTAGCAAGGGATGACCTAAATTCAGTAGAGTTAATACAAAAGTAAGTTAAATATGCGTCTACTCGGATAATCACCGAGTCTCAGATCTTGGACTTCTATCAGCACATATCTGAACTTCTATCAGCACATATCTGAACTTCTATCGGCATAGGACTGAACTACCGATACCTCTATCTCTAACAGCTACAACTATCGTAAAACTGGTATGAACGTAAAAGTTATCACAACTATCGTAAAACTCAACCATAAATAAGCGGTTAATACATATGGTGACCAACAATTATTACACACATCTGAATAATAGTACTAAACTAGCAATCACTACTAGGATCACGTGTTAAACTTTGATGTGGCGGCGAATTAATGAAACATCCGAATGAATTTTAAACTTATAAGTGCATGTACCGTCTTCTCCTCAAAACCCTCTTGTAGTGTTTGCACGAAAAAACCTAACGCGACTCCCCTCCGCCGCACATCCCCTTCTTGTCAAAGCAAAGCCGGACACCGCAAAAAATATGAAGAAAGATTACCAATCGGAAACAACGATCGATCGCGAGACGTACATGTTATTTACGTACTCCACTAGTAGGCGCCATCCTTGGTCTCGACGCGGAGCGAGAGTCTTACAAGTCTCGCCGGCGAGAGACGTGGCGAGCTGTGGCGGCGAGAGACGTGGCGAGATCTGGCGGCGAGAGACGTGGCGAGATCCGGCGGCGGCTGAAGGAGGTCGTGAAATGATGGCAAGTTATATCGTGGAGTAAATTTCGGTAGGTCAATAGGAGTGCAAATGGGCGGTGCTGGGTTTAGACGTGACAACACGGTCCAATGCGCGTCGATAGGACTAGACCCGCGTCAGTTTTCTCTTCGTCTGCCGTGTCAATATTTATCCCCTTCCCCCTCCCCTACCGTCTCAATATTCGCACCGCATCCTGGTTTCCACTTTCCACACTTCTCGTCGTCTCCTCTCCCTCATTATCTTCGTCTTCCGCCGCTGCGTCGCCATGGACATGGATGAGCAGCAAATCTACAACTGGACTAGCAAGCGCACAGTCCACATCCACGACGACGAGGACCTGGATGTGGTCTACACCAACGACCCCGGGAAGTGCGCCGCGTCCTCGACATGTACACGGAGTGGCTCATGGAGGAGGAGCACAAGTTCGTCGGCCTCGACTTCGAGTACACCAACCATCGAGCCGAGGACGAGAAGAAGATCGCCGTGGTTCAACTCTGCATGCGTCGACATGTGCTGGTGTTCCACTACGCAGCGTAAGAACTAATCCCCTTTTTTAATCTTTCGTTTGGGGTTTTTTACTTGCCGCCGTTCTGTCTCTCTTTGATTTTCGTTTGACATTGTTCCCGAAAATCAGTACATTCCCGATCTAAATCTGCTACACATTGTTCCAGAAAAGCAGTACATTCCCGATCTAAATCTGCTACACATTGTTCCCGATTTATTAATTTCTTTCATCTTCGTCTCCTCTGTAGGTTCTTGCATATTTGTAACTGATCTGTGACTAGTACATTACTTTGTTTACTTGCAGTGCTAACCGGTGGGAGTCTCCGGCAATCTGCGATTTCTTTCGAGAAGGCGCTACGTTTGCGAGTGTTGACATCCGTGGTGACAAGAGAGTTCTGCGGAGGACATGGCACATGGAGATTCCTTCGAGTACTACGTCGATCTCCGGGACGAGTACTTCAAGTACACTCGGTCATGCGAGGGCTGGCATGGCTACCATGGCAGCAAGACTCATTGATTCATGGTTCGGTGATATGAAGAAGAAGTTCCACCACCATCGCCACAGACTGTGGGGGGACTTCCCACTTCCAAATATGAACATCGAGTATGCAGCCATTGATGCTTGGGTCTCGTACGAGCTCTACCGCAAGATCGTGGTCGACAGAGTCCTCCTGATGGTGGATTGATCATCTCTTCTGCTGCATGACCCCTCGATCTTTTGGTTTGGTCTCCCTCCTGCGTGAGGTGCTTTTGGCTAGTAGTCCATTCTTTTGAAACTGTAAATATTTTGCCATGCTATGTTAACAATTGTCTTGGGAGGTTTCAATTTTATGTTAACAATTGTTCTTTTGAAACTAAATGTTCGGAGCGAGTAGAGTTCTTCAAAATCAAAACATAGCAGACGTAAAAATCACCAAAAATTGTGATTAAAATTTTCTTTATGACTTTTACTCATTTATCTGAAATTTTTCATCGAAAAAATCTCAAAGTGGTGAACAATAACATAATATGGTGTCCCCATGGTGCACATGTGTCGAACGAGGGGTTTTCGGACGAAAAGAGGGGCATGATTTGGCACCCTTGTGCACAATGTGATATCACACCTTGCTTGCTATGGGTTTTGATTTTTTGGAGTTGGTGGCTTGGTGTCCCCATGGTGGACATGTGTCGAACGAGGGGTTTTCGGCCGAAAAGAGGGGAAATCGCCAAAAACTGACCAAACCACCATGGATTTGGGGCATGATTTGACACCCTTGTGCACATTGTGATATCACACCTTGCTTGCTATGGGTTTTGATTTTTTGGAGTTGGTGGCATGGTGTCCCCATGGTGGACATGTGTCGAACGAGGGGTTTTCGGACGAAAAGAGGGGGAAATCGCCAAAAACTGACCAAACCACCATGGATTTGGGGCATGATTTGGCACCCTTGTGCACATTGTGATATCACACCTTGCTTGCTATGGGTTTTGATATTTTGGAGTTGGTGGCATGGTGTCCCCATGGTGGACATGTGTCGAACGAGGGGTTTTCGGACGAAAAGAGGGGGAAATCGCCAAAAACTGACCAAACCACCATGGATTTGGGGCATGATTTGGCACCCTTGTGCACATTGTGATATCACACCTTGCTTGCTATGGGTTTTGATTTTTTGGAGTTGGTGGCTTGGTGTCCCCATGGTGGACATGTGTCGAACGAGGGGTTTTCGGACGAAAAGAGGGGAAATCGCCAAAAACTGACCAAACCACCATGGATTTGGGGCATGATTTGCCACACTTGTGCACATTGTGATATCACACCTTTCTTGCTATGGGTTTTGATATTTTGGAGTTGGTGGCATGGTGTCCCCATGGTGGACATGTGTCGAACGAGGGGTTTTCGGACGAAAAGAGGGGAAATCGCCAAAAACTGACCAAACCACCATGGATTTGGGGCATGATTTGCCACACTTGTGCACATTGTGATATCACACCTTGCTTGCTATGGGTTTTGATTTTTTGGAGTTGGTGGCATGGTGTCCCCATGGTGGACATGTGTCGAACGAGGGTTTTCAGACGAAAAGAGGGGGAAATCGCCAAAAACTGACCAAACCACCATGGATTTGGGGCATGATTTGCCACACTTGTGCACATTGTGATATCACACCTTGCTTGCTATGGGTTTTGATTTTTTGGAGTTGGTGGCATGGTGTCCCCATGGTGGACATGTGTCGAACGAGGGGTTTTCGGACGAAAAGAGGGGGAAATCGCCAAAAACTGACCAAACCACCATGGATTTGGGGCATGATTTGCCACACTTGTGCACATTGTGATATCACACCTTGCTTGCTATGGGTTTTGATTTTTTGGAGTTGGTGGCATGGTGTCCCCATGGTGGACATGTGTCGAACGAGGGGTTTTCGGACGAAAAGAGGGGGAAATCGCCAAAAGCTGACCAAACCACCATGGATTTGGGGCATGATTTGGCACCCTTGTGCACATTGTGATATCACACCTTGCTTGCTATGGGTTTTGATATTTTGGAGTTGGTGGCATGGTGTCCCCATGGTGGACATGTGTCGAACGAGGGGTTTTCGGACGAAAAGAGGGGAAATCGCCAAAAACCGACCAAACCACCATGGATTTGGGGCATGATTTGGCACCCTTGTGCACATTGTGATATCACACCTTGCTTGCTATGGGTTTTGATTTTTGGAGTTGGTGGCTTGGTGTCCCCATGGTGGACATGTGTCGAACGAGTGGTTTTCGGACGAAAAGAGGGGGAAATCGCCAAAACTGACCAAACCACCATGGATTTGGGGCATGATTTGCCACACTTGTGCACATTGTGATATCACACCTTGCTTGCTATGGGTTTTGATTTTTTGGAGTTGGTGGCATGGTGTCCCCATGGTGGACATGTGTCGAACGAGGGGTTTTCGGACGAAAAGAGGGGGAAATCGCCAAAAACTGACCAAACCACCATGGATTTGGGGCATGATTTGCCACACTTGTGCACATTGTGATATCACACCTTGCTTGCTATGGGTTTTGATTTTTGGAGTTGGTGGCTTGGTGTCCCCATGGTGGACATGTGTCGAACGAGGGGTTTTCGGACGAAAAGAGGGGGAAATCGCCAAAAACTGACCAAAGCACCATGGATTTGGGGCATGATTTGGCACCCTTGTGCACATTGTGATATCACACCTTGCTTGCTATGGGTTTTGATTTTTTGGAGTTGGTTGCTTGGTGTCCCCATGGTGGACATGTGTCGAACGAGGGGTTTTCGGACGAAAAGAGGGGAAATCGCCAAAAACTAACCAAACCACCATGGATTTGGGGCATGATTTGGCACACTTGTGCACAATGTGATATCACACCTTGCTTGCTATGGGTTTTGATTTTTTGGAGTTGGTGGCTTGGTGTCCCCATGGTGGACATGTGTCGAACGAGGGGTTTTTGGACGAAAAGAGGGGGAAATCGCCAAAAACTGACCAAACCACCATGGATTTGGGGCATTTAACGTCACCACATTACCCTACAACAGAAGTTTCACTTCGAAAAAGGTTTGACAACCTCTTAGTGCAATTAGGTCAACCTAGGTTTCACCAAACACTCAAACTTTCATATAAAATTGAAAATTTGTTGAAATCTTTCCAAACCTTGTGTATTGGCCAATGTGTGGCTAACACTTTCCATGGAAAATAACAAACTAGAAAAAAATTTGGCATAAGGGTGCATCAACATGTGGGTAATGACGCTAGCATGCTATCTTGGCAGTTTGGTTTGAAAATTTTCAAAAATTCATCCCCTAAACTCAAGAAGAGGCTATGTGTGATCACTAATTCGTATTTCAAATATTTTAGAGTTTTTAATACCCATACTGAAAATTCTGTGCCAGCCCATCCGTCATGCGTGGGACCCATGTCAAAGTAATGGGAAAGTGGATCGACTACATGCAGCAATCCACGTTTTCACACCCACGCGTCAGACAGAGGAACCCAAACGGCAGCACGTACTGTATATCCATCGGCCCCATCGTCTCTCCCACCCGCAACTTCTATTCCCCAATCTCTGGCGAAAAACCCTGCTTGCACCTCCACCAGCGCAACACCGACCTCCCCTTCCACCGAAGATCCCGAAGATGAAGCGTGTTCGCGGAGACGAGCCGGAGGCGAGTGCGGTCGTCAACGTCGACAGAGGCGACGGCGATGGTCCGGTAGTAGTCGACGTCGCGGAGGCGGGATCTTCTTCCGCAACTGGAGCCGCTCTTCGCCGCGCCGTGACCGTGGAGGGCTCCGCCCAACCGGCCGTGGTCGCCGTCGGCCGATGAGGCCACGGGAGACGTCCTCGCTCCCGCGGCACAAGCGGATGACCGGGGCTTCGATCCGAATGACCCGTTCTACCGCCACTCCGAGCGGTACCGCGAGCTATATGGCCCCGGAGAGTGCAACGAGTTCGAAGAGGAGGCCTCCGACAAGCTGCAGCGAGGTACTCGTACTATTCCGATCGATCCCCTGTTTTTCTTGATCTTACTTGTTCACCATAGGGTTTGCTCATAGGGTAGATTGATTTGCCCTGTCAACGACTTCTTGTACAAATTGATGATTCAGGGGTTCTTGCTCATCCGATTTATGGTTTGTAGTTAGTAGATCTGTAATATTTGATGCACATCTTGATTCAACCGTAATGATTCCTTTTGTGTGATGAATGATACCCGCTTAGTGTAACGCTCATCGCATTTCAAACTTAAATTCATCCGAATATGAATCATACCAGAGTGATTATGATTACAAGAATTATATTATAGGTACTATTAATTGATCTGATACATGGATTTTATAATCACCATTTGTCTTAAACTGGTGCTTATTTATACGATGAAAGCATAGTGTGTACATCATTTTAATTTGGGGAACAAGTGAATTATCTGTTGCATGTAATTTATGACCATAATTTTTGTTCAATTCCTGCTTATTGACGTCATGAATCCATATTGTTTTATGAATCGAGTACATCTTCGGGGAACAAATGATTGATCCTCGATCCATGAAATTTATAATCACCATTTTCTCTTAAATTGGTGCTTACTTATAATACTGAAATAATGATTGGACTACCCATGAACAAGTTGTGACAACGGTTTAAATTGGTGGTTATTTATATTAGTGAAGTAATTATGTATGGTTGGATCTGGATCATAAATGTTGATTCTACATGATTAATTCTTAATAATGTTCATACAAAAATATTTAATGCTTCAATTGTATTTCCGTTAATTTCCTTCTCTCACTTCTTCTTTACTTTCAAAATCGCGAGGAAGACTCGAGGACGTTGACGGCGACAAGGAGGACCGGGACCGGAAGAGCCGCTTCGTTCGAAGAAGCCGAAGATCGGCCGGATCCCTTTCCGTCGTAACGGAAAGCCACATTGCCCATTCTGCGGCGAGGTTTTCCCGAACGATCTCGTGTGTCCGATCCAAGCACGCGACGGGAGTTGGAAAAGGTAGCAAGCGAAGCACAATCCTGCTAGCAAGGCGAAGCACGCTGCCTTTGGCAAGTTCCTCGGGGACTACGTCGGGACCGGCCTCATCCCGCTCGTCGGTCCGATCTGTTGGCCCTCATGTTCTCCACTAAATTTAGTTTCGTTTAGTTGTTCCCCTGGAGGTTCATGGTTAAACTATGTCATGTTTCAAAGACTATGTTCTACTTTTGTTATTTGGAACCTGGGCAATCATACCCAGTTGTTTAACTTCCAGCCTAGTGGGCTTGTTCTGTTTTTCCCAAGGCCCAGGGAAGTACATATTAATTTGCAAAAAATGAACAATCCCTTCACACTATACAATGCAGGACCAAATCAGTGAAAATTGAACTGGCAGTAGAAAAAATGCAGGACCAAATAGTCAATCGTAAAGTTTACCCCCTACATAATCCCACTATACAATCCCTTCACACAAGAGCGGCCAGGGTAGCGATATGACATAAACACACAATGGGCACACACAAATTGTAGACTAAAACAATTATATCATATGATAAAGATTATATCATAGGATATCAACTGAAACTTCAATACCACCACGGCCGCCCTGGTTGAAAAGAATGAGAACAACATTCCCGGATTCAAAGTTGTACTCCTTAGTAAACTCCGACCAGCGGGAATCGAACTTCATCCTTCCATCGGTAGTAGTGTAGTATGCACCCCGAGGGTGGTAGCCATAGTCATCAACAAAAAAACATGCCTCCCCGCTTTCGAGATATTCAAGGACCTAACAACTTCCTTCGGTATACGCTGAATAATAAAAATTAAATTATATATGGGAAGGATATAAAGGATAACTAAGATTACATAAAGAAAACGAGAATTATACCAGTCCATTGCCCTTCAAATCAGTATTCGTCAAGGTGTGCACAAAAACAACACCAAGACCAAGACCACGCTCACGGAGAAGTTGTTCCTTCTTCAATGTTTGAGCAATAGTAAGCATAACACCTTTAGTGTGGACAACTGCAGTTGGAATTTCTGCATACAAATTTAAAATTAATAAAAGAATAAAAAAAGAGGAGATATAACATCAGTTATATTAAAAAAATGGGCAACACATGGTAAAAGATAAAATAGAATTACCATCGACACGATGCTTTTCAGTGCCATCAGGACCTCATCGCAAAAATCCCAAACAGTTCAGGAGCACTATCAAACCCAAACATGATACAGTCACCAACTTTCAGGTCGTAGTCATGAAGAAATTTTTGGTATCCAGTACCAAAAACACGTGTCTTCGAACTGCCTTTCTTAACATGAAATTTGTACTTCACTTCATCCGATGTAACGACAAAGAAGATATTACCAACAAGGTTGTTGAACTGCCTCCTCACAAAACAAGGCACAGTCTGAAAAAACAGTAGAACAAAAATGCAGAAAATAAGGATATAGTCTAGAATCTGTCAACAAAAAAGATACATTCTAAAAAAGGATATATACCATAAAGTCATCAAATCTGCTTCCAAGATAACAACGAAATGAACTGAGAGTCTCCCGCCTCTGCTGACAATGATTGCCCATCGAACCACAAACAACACAGTTCATCCTGTGTATATTTAGCAATTACCAAAGCTAGTAAAAAATACAGGTAGGTAGGGCATATTCATAGAAATCTATCCATAGATCTGAAACCATACACACATATATCCATAGATCTGAACAAACAAGATTATTCGAGAGGACAAAAAGGATTTTCAACAAACGAGAGAAAAAGGAGGTGAGGTGAAGTAGTGACATGTAAAAACATATTTTCCTACCTCTCAAAACAAACGAAAATCTTCGGAGAGAAAAGAGTTTTTCAGCGAGAAAGAGAGAGAAAGAAGATGAAGGAGACTTGCTTCACCGAATGAACAACGGAGGGCGAAGGCAAAACCAACCAGGGGCATTATAAATACAATAAGTAGTAGTAACTGCCTACAACCGCTATTTAATGAGGCCGTGGGGTAGATGGTGGTTGCTATCCTTTAAGTTATTCAAAAGTCAAACACAAAGTATCTCATGCAAAAATACATTGAATCATAAAGTTGCACTTCAAAATTATTTAAAACCATATGATTTACAACTTCAAATGTACAACAACATGTTGACTACATGCCTTTGTTCGGACTATAGGTTAGGTCGAACAATTATGGCATGTTAGTCATTTTTTCAACATACATAAAAAACAAATGCTCATTTGTGGACGAAGTGCACAATTATACCAAAGTAGGCATCACTTCAACACATCAAACTACACCAAACCTCATGAAAAATTTAAATTTGAATTTTGCACATGAATGTCACAACATTTACTCAGTCCCACTAGTTACTCGATGATTTTACATTGAATTTAGCATTTATTATGAGTTTTACTCGTTTTCTGTCATTTTTTAATAAAAAAATCAACAAACACCTAAAAATGTCAGAAAAATCTGAAACTCCTTAGGCACACATACCTACCCTTCATGACCACTCACAAAAATTTGCAGCTCAATCTGAGTATTTGAAGTGCGGCTTGCTTGAAAAAGAGCCCTTCACCGACATGATCGATGTGGGTCCACACATGGATCGACCCAACCAACATGAGGTTCCACAAGTGTTTTCGGACAAAATCTCACATGTGTGAACAATAACATGTATATGTGGGATGTGTTCTCACATATACCTCACATGCAAAAGGTTTTACAACTTCCGGGTCGACGATTCGACCGTTCGCCGAAAATGTCCTCACTTGTGTAAATTCACATCAAACTACACCAAACCTCATGAAAAATTTAAATTTGAATTTTGCACATGAATGTCACAACATTTACTCAGTCCCACTAGTTACTGATGATTTTACATTGAATTTAGCATTTATTATGAGTTTTACTCGTTTTCTGTCATTTTTTAATTAAAATATACATGTACAGTTCCATTTTCAGAGTAATATTTTTTCTTTCATGGCAAAAACTTGTTCCCTCCAAATTGTAGTACGCCGGCTGCCAAAACGCCCAAATTTTTTGTTCCCTCCACTCCTCCCGCGCACCCCACCTATCAAATATTTCGCCCTCCCTTATATACGTCGTGCCTCTACCCCATGATTTACGAGCATCTTAACTACCCACACACCCGACCTCATCCTCTCGTGCTCACCCCGATCCGGTGTCTTCGCCGGACGTTCATCCATCTCGCATCTATCTCCCCGGCCGGTGGTCGCCATGGCCGGCAGTCGTCGAAACGTCGGGGTGAAGGAAAATCGCACACACACGCCGAAGAAGGCGCCCGGCTCGAAGAAACGCCAAGGTAAATCTGTCGGTGATCGGCTTGTTGTTGTGTTTTTCGGATGGTTAGATCCAGAGATCGGTTTTACATGTCTACCACGCCCGTTTGACCTATATCTAGATCTTGCATATTTGATAGATCCAATCCCGACATCATACGTATAGGGTTTATCGTTTTTATTGCGTAGACAATCATGCCGTGCTATACAATCTTTGCCATCCCGCTGTCTGTACAATCTTTTGCATAGACAATTGTTTGCCGAAACACTTAACCGAACTAATTCCAGCCGTTGCCGAAAACAGCTCGACGAGCTACGATGAACAACGACATTGCTTCGGACTTTTATTCGTCGGTTTCGGAGGGAAGCGAGTTTGATCTAGAACAATTGTTTGCTTGTTTTCTATGGAACTAGTTAGTTTGCACGTGCAATGCATGTCTTAACAATGTAATGAAGTTTTTTTAATCATGTACTTTGTTTCATCGGTCTATTTATTTCCACAATTTTTGTTTATCTATGTCTTTCAAAAGTCAAAAATCAAATTTCAGCACATATCCGAACTTCTATCGGCACATATCCGAACTTCTATCAGCACATATCTGAACTTCTATCGGTATAGGACTGAACTACCGATACCTCATTATGTGTCAATTATTTGTTACGAGTAGATATCTAAAAGCACATGATGTCCCTTAGCCTGCCATATGCCCCCTCTTATGTTTTGTTCGCCGACATCATGCGTAGACTCTTATGTTTTCAATCATTTGCTGTTGTACAATATTTTGGAAAGACAATTATTTGCTGTTTTCTATGGAATTGGCGCCCTCTTATGTTTTGTTCACGCTCCGCTCTTCCGATTATTTCAGCGGAGACACAAAACCCCGTCAAGCCGGCATATGAGCTTGCCAAGGAGAAACAAATGCAAGAAAATGTAGTACGCATGGAAAAAAATTTCGCTGAAAAATATGGACCTGCCCACAAATTTCGAAAGATTTCTCCGGTTTTGCACGTACATTAGTGTATGGTGGGGTACAAATAGGAACTAGTAACAATCTAAAGGACTCGGTCTCGCGAAGAGATGGAGGTCGAAGAGGACCCTTCGTATGAACCGAATCCGAAGACATAGCTACTGCCGATGATGATCTTCATTCGGATGAGGATCGGCGCAACTGTCGGCAAAACTTCAGCTCGGGTCCGTGGAACTATGTCCGAACTATGATAGGAAATACGTACATGCTAAATGTTTCCTACTAATGTAGCCTCTACTTTGCTTGCGAGATAGTTGCTTCTTCTGCAATAGTTGCACAGAAGAAGCGATCCATACCTCAAGTTGCACCATCCAACATTGCAACAAGATCAATGGCAACAACTGAACCTGAAGCTGGGTCATCTGATGAGCCGATGGCCACTGCTGGTCTGAACACTGAAGGAGCACCCTCACCTAACCAGATCATGACATCTGGAGGCAGCACCTCATCTCCTGAGGACAATCAAATTGTAAACTTTGAGCGGCAAGGTATGAAAGTTTGTAAAAACTAAACACTGTACCGCATATTTTCATATAAAAGAGAATCATTTCATATCTCTTATTTCGAGAGACATTGACAACATCTGGCGGTAGTAAGAGAAAGAGAGGTGGACGCAGACGTACCATGGGCCATGGACTACATGAGTACACAAGAAGAAATGGTGGCAATAAGATGCCAATTGAATTCACTCCTGGTGTCAGGAGACCCAAGGATTATGTCCAGTCAGCAAAGCTGAGCAATGAGGTTGGTATTCACATCCGTGAAAAAATGCCGCTTGCAACACACCTGGACACGAGTACAAGAAAGATGACACTCTCAAACATGTCATTCCTCATGCTATAAGTACGATAGCGGTGAGTCCTGTACAATCTTGGTTTAACCTAATTAGTATGCTACATGATCATCTATCTAAGAATCTACCGATTAATGCATCACTATTTTGAAGGGAAAGTTTAATATGGACAAAAATGATGAGGTGGCTCAAGATGTGTGCACCGATATGCTGCAAGTTAGTATTCGGCGAGTTCCGATATAGGCTTAAAAAGGAGTATTGGCCGAAAATTAAAAATCTCACACTCGGAGCAAGCATATCTCAAGAAGCCAGGTCATGTAGAAGAGAATAGCTGGAAAGAACTGGTGAAAAGATGGTTTGATGAGAAGTACCAGTGTACATAAACGTTATTGCTTTCGATAACGACTACCGAATTCTTACATTTCTCCGATCTGGATAAATAAAATGCATGTACTGAACATAGGGATCGTGTGTAATAAATGGAAAGAACAGAGAAGTCTGTGAAACAGCTTCCATACCACTCGGATCTCGAAGCTATGTTGCTCACTGGGAACATCTAGTAAGTGTTCTGAATTTCCCAATACGAGTTCATACTTCGTCATACACGGTGTACAATGGTAATGTGCATTCTACATTTTTTCAAGCGAAGGCTAAGCGAGCAGGAAGAAGAAACCTCTCCAATTGAATTTTTTAGAATCACACACACTAACAAGGATAACATTATGAGTGTCTGAAGCAAAAAGTGCATATGTAAGAAATATTTCTTATTAGCACAATATAATATAATCCAGTTTTGTATGTTGTCCATGCAATGATTGTAATCTTTATGCAGGATCAAATGGTGGCAAAAAAAGCGGCGCCACGCAATGAAGATGAACCTGATTTGACTGATTTGCAAATTGTTCAGCTAGTTCTGAGCGAGAAAAGCACATCCACCACCTGCAACAGCACATTCCTACCAAGATTGGGCGTCGCAACAAGTTCCGGAAGTCTTCCGTCTCGGCTACACGCATCGAGAGCTACAACAAAGACTCGGCGGATCAAGAGCGGAACTCCATACGAGCGAGCTGAAACGTACCACAATGACATGCGGGCAAGACTCGCAAGAACAAGATGAAAAATTTTAAGAGATCGGGAAGAAGCGAGGAGGAAGAACTTGAAGCCGTGAAGAAAGCCCAAGAAGAAAAGACTCGGCTTATGAAAAGAGGCTGACAGAAATGGATGCCGTGCTTAATTTGCTCTTGAGGACATCCCGACCACCATCCATGTCTCAATCCCGGGGCAACTAATCTATTGCACCACCGTCCTACAACATTGTTAATCATAGGTCTTTTAATTTCTTTGTGTTCCAATTGTAATTTTCTTATGAATCTTTCGGTCTGTGAGAGACATATATACTTCTTGTGCCACCATTTAAGTATGATATTTATTGTCTACTTTTTGATATTTCGCCGCGTTTTTTGTTTCCCAAATTTCGCAAATAATTCAGATGCTCTCAAATTTTGTCAAATTCAAAAGGTGACGGAAAATGTCACAACGTCACTATTAAATGAAACCACGTGGCACCAATTTCTGGTCCCACTTGTCAGAATTTGTGGGTCCCACCGATTCAGCATTATTGGGACCCATATGTCGGCAACAACCTGGTCCCACTTGTCTGAATTTTGTGGATCCCACCGGTCAGAATATTGTGGGTCCAGCTTGTCATAATATTTTGTGGGTCCCACCAGATATCCATGTCAGCGCCGTCGGACCCATGTTGTCAGAAGCCAAATGGACCCACATGTAAGGCCACGTATGCTTTTTTTGGACCAATCAGAAGCTTCCCAAGATTTAGATATTGACGAAAGTTGCAATTTTTCGTGACAAACCTGTCTCGTCAACAATGAACCTTTGATGTTGACGAATTTGTAGGTCGTCACCATCAAACATTTGACGTTGACGAAAAAATGCATACCGTCACCCCCGATATTTTATGACGGAGCTTCCTTGACGAACCCCATGACGATCAAATTTTGTCACCGCGAAGTAATCCTTGACGAAAATTGGCCTTAATATGACGAAAGTGATTTGTCAAAAAAAATGTCTTCCTTTGTAGTGTTTTCTTTTCCTCTAGGAGAAGTGTTGCAGTTTTATCACACTGGACTTCTCAAAACAATAAAAGTAAACTTCATAGCTGCAGACGCACTTTTGTTTGAATTTAATTTTTGTGGTGTGCTTTCAGACTGAAACAGTGGGAAAGATAAATAAACTCCCAGAAGATATAAAAGGAACTCCCCACTATAAGAACAAACGGTCGGATGGGACAAGCAACACTATAAGTTCGACGGTATCCATATATAAAAACAAGCGGACACTATCCAGATATAAAAATAAGCGGACATCAAATATCGGCCGCATCTGCGTCTCGATGATAGGTGCCAGCTGAACCAAGCACATAAATCAACCAAAGTGCACTTCACATCACCAGTTGGTTCACGTCACCAGCAGAAGCACGGGTCGAGCAAAACAACAGTGCAGTTCTCCAAGATTCATGTGACTATGGGTGGAAACTTAGGGGCAGAACGGCAGTGGCCTGTAGTGTGCACGCGGGAGGCAGTCTCGTGAGAATTGCCCGGCGGCGATTTAATGCAAGGGCACGCGGGCAAGTAGCATATGGATGAGGGTGAATTTCAGAGTGAGGGTCGTGCATATTCAGAAAGTTTCAGAGTGAAGTTTCGTGCATCTAAACTGACATGAGCTCCCTAAACATATAAACTGAACTTGCCCCTGTGAAAAAATAATCTTGTGAACTAACAGCAGCGATCCCCAAAGTTGATGTAGTGAACTTCGTGGTAAAAAAATGTGAACTTTTCTTTCTTGTGAATGAATTTTCAAATGTTTAACAATTAAAAAAGGTGAACACCTGCGATAGATGAAGTGAACTCCACCAACAAACAAAATAATCTTGACAAGTACTATCCGATATTTTCTTTATCCGCACATGTTTGTGTGTTTTCAGTGATCTACCTGTTCACTGATGAAGCGGCCTGCTGCTTCATGTGTTGTTCTAGATTTCTATCCATAGCAGCAATGTTTTTTATGGTCAACTTTCTTATGTGTGCTTTAACCGAAATCAGTGGATAAAACAAACTTCCATAACAAAAATAAAACAGTAAGATAGCTGAATAATGTTATATCAAACAGTAACATTGCTAAAATACAAAGCTAAAGGCAATATGTATGAAAAGAATAACACAGAGCAGCAGTTCATACGTTGTTCTCTCTGAAATTCACATACTAAATCTCTGAACTTAATGTGCTCTGTTTCTGAACCGCAGATAGCCCAACACTAGGAGGCCATGCCCGTGCAGTTCAGAGGCATCTTTTGGTCGGGTTGGAGACATTGTGCGAGAGCTCACCTGTGGGGTTCTCCGGCCGGATGCGATACTGGAGAGGCCTCGACGAACGGAGATCTTGGAGGAGGCGCGGCGCCACTCCATGATTCGGGTGGCTAGCTACCCTGCTGCGATGGCCCCGTCGCATCCATCTCCCAACGCTCTCCCCGACGATGGCCGGAGGAACAGAGGCAGGCGGCAATGGGAAGGGCGGGGCGCGCGGTGGAGATGGTGACGCGTGAGCGAAGCAACAAGGCGGGGCAGCGCCGAGGAGGAGGCAGATCGTGGATGCGGCGCTGCCGCTGAGAAGAAGTCACGCAGGAAGTCGGGCCGCTGCCGGGAAGAAGGCAAGCGGGAATTCCGGCCACCGCCAAGGAAAAAGGCGGGGATGAAGGGGGCGGTCGTGGCTCGCGGGGGAGGAATAGGGCGGGGGCGGCACGTCCGGAGGAAGGAGGTGGGGGTGGGCGCGCTGGATCGGGGCAGGAAGAAGGTCCGGCGCACCGCAGGGGATGGGGCCGGGCGGCACGCCGAAGGGGACAGGTGGGGATGCGCCGGAGAAGACGGTGTGGGGGCGCGCCGGAGGGGACAGGGTGGGGGCGCGCCGGAGAGAACGAGTGCCGGGGGCTCGCCGGAGGGGAAAGATGGGGGGGCACCGCAGGGGAACGGCAGGGCGCCGCCGGCCGTCGGGAATGTCGGGGATTGGGGAAAAGTTTGGGAGAAGGAGATAAGGCAAGGGTGGGGTGGGGACGTGTGGTGGGGTGACGACGCGGTTCAGTTTCTTTCGGGCCTGGGGTCGAGTCCGTAGAAACTAAAGCGGGAATAGGGGGTTCGAGAATAGCTATTCTAGAACCTCTCTTAAGGGGGTTCGAGAATAGTTGGGCTCTATATATATATATATATATATATATATATATATATATATATATATATATATATATATATTAACGGCGTTACTTGGTCCGTCCTAGTAGCTGCCCGCCCGGTTGTCCCTATCAAAAATAAAGGTGTTGTGGTTCACCTCTCACCCTACCACTTTCCCCACCCACCAGAGAAATCCATGTCCCAGAAACCACTTTTTCTTCTTGGCCGACGATGAACTCCACCGCCTAATCTCCTTCCCCACCTTCTTCCTCGCTGGGCCCAAGTCCTCACCACCGGAGCGACGCCACCGACCTTCCCCTTCTCCTCCATCACCGGCGCGACGCCACTTTCTTTCTTGTCGACGGCGTCCTAGGTCGGCTTCTGAACTCCTCCCATGCCTTCATCCTGCCTGGCCTTGCTCTTGCAGCTCCCACCGAGGAGTCGCGCGGGCTGGAGCAATAGGAGGAGGCGGGCGGGGGAGGAGGTGGGCGCCCGAGCTCGATGGAGGACCGTGCCGTGCATCGGAACAACAGCTAGCTCCGACGGTACCAGCGTGCGGTGAGGGCAAGCAGAGGCTTGGTCGCCTGGAGGCTGCCCGAAGTTCCGTGGCTGCTGCCGAACGAGAGAGTCGGTATCGCTCCGCGTTTATGGAAGCGGAGGCGCTCGACCCTTTGCGGTCGGCCTCTCCTCGTGAGAGTCAGCTGGATCCGTTTTTACCTTTTTTTCTTGAGTCTTTTTTTTTGTTGGAATCAAAGATTTACCAAGATCCAGATCCTTTCCTCACGCGTTTATGGAAGCGTCTTCGATTTTTGATTTTTTGTGGCGGATGCATGTTACAGTTCGTGCTTTTTTTGCTGTCTCCAGCTTGTGAGTTTTGATGCTTTGGAATCTGGTCAGGATTGCGTTGCAGACCATTTTGGAGATTGTTGTCGATGACCTATTTTTTAGACCCCATTTTGTGCAATTGAATGAAAAATCAATGTTGCAGATCTATTTCTTCAGGCTGAATATTTTCTTTTCCGATCTGAAATGTGTATAGGAGTATCATGTTCTCCTGGTCTGGTGCTCAATGTATAACGACGGGAATCTTTCTGTCGATCCTCCGCGTTTATGGAAGCGGGGGCGCTCCTTGCTGTTGGCCTCTCCTCGTAACAGATAGAGAGCCAGCCGATTTAATTTTGCAGAAGCCAGATCCGTTCTTACTTCTTTCCTCAAGAGAGGATTTGATTCTCCCCTTCTTTTTCGATCCGGTTTCACATCTCCAATCAAGATTTGCTTCACCGTTTGAGGGAATCAAATCCTTATTAATCAAGATGAGCTCACATCACGCAGTGCCGTTTCCGTGCAGGGGGCTGGTAACCGCGGCGGTAATTCCATCCGGGCGACCTGTTGACCCTGCTCCTGGAAGGCCGTGCCACCTCGCCGACGAGGACATATGGAAGCACCTTTGTCGGCACTGCCCAGGACCTGCTCCGGCCTTCTCTTCCGCTGCCGGCAGACCCGCGCGGCCTAGTTCCGCGCTCCGTCTATCCCTGCTCGGACAGTGGCAATGCCCCTGGCAGTTGGCATGGACAGCCTGTTGAAAATTTGAGCTTGGCCTTTTCTTCTCCATATAAATTTGTTTCACCTCTTTTTTTGAGCTAAATTAACTTCCCAGACTGAGGAAAGGAATCAGGCACATTGTTCATTTTTTGTGCACGGTCCCGAACCTGATCCATTTTTATTAATATGTTGGATTTTCTGGTTCAAATGTGTTTCCGATTCAAAGGAATGGATTGCCTTTCCGTTTGAATTTCTAGCATTGACATATTTGTTTGACGTACTAATTTTGGAAAAATTAACTCGAATTGGTGTGTCTGATGTTCCAGATTTGATATTGAACATTTTTTTTGGTGATGTGAGATTAAGGAGACACTGGAAACTTTCAACTTCATGGCTAATTACTCCCCTTAATTTACTCTTAATTTTTCTTGCCTTTTGGGATGCATTTTCTCTCCGTAATTAAGAGTGCTGGAGCCATTTTTATTTCTCTAATAATTATGTGCCCTTAAATATCTGAACAACTTTTTTATCAATATCTTAACAACATGAAAAGCCTCACCAAAGTTTTTGTTAAAAAAAGGCCTCACCGAAGCGGAGGACGTATTAAGGAAATCTTAAGCAGCGTGTCAAAAAATAGCATACTCACGCAAAATAGTGGGCTACCCGCATGGCTAGCTATGCACATGCATCCAGCCGTTTGATCCTCAATAGAATTCAAGATTTCACTAAGCGAGAGCATATGGTTCTAACGGAAGTACTAGACTCCGTCTTACAGGGAGCACGCTCCAAGCTCATAAGAGCATATATTTTCGTGCCAGTTAGAATGCCAAAACGCAGTGTAAAACGAAGTGCAATTTCAATGGTATTTTCCATCGTCTAACACATCAACGAAACCATCCTACCAACCAAAACACCACAGACGCTTTTATTCCGATTCGAGTCTGTCATTATTTGTTTGTTCTAACTGCCATACGCACCACTGAGCTGCCGCTCAGATCGGACGTTGCTGCTGTGTGTGGACTGCAGAGGAGCACGCGCAGTTCGTCGTTGCGGATGTTCGTAGCTCGGACGTTGCTGCTGTGTGCAGACTGCAGAGGAGCACGCGCAGTTCGTCATTGCGGATGTTCGTAGCTGGCGAGAGGCAAGCGGCGCTAAAGAGCTCGGAGAGGCCTGTGCCCACCATAGATGTGGAAGGTAACATACTAGCACATCAAATAGGTCATGGCATGATGCTGCATTTTTATTCTAGGATTCAAGAAAGTAAGCGTGTTTTTTGCTGTAGGGACTAGGTAGTGTGGCCGTTCGTGGAGCTGGCCCCGGTGACGGCGGCGGCGTGCTCGCTGGACTTCGAGGACTAGCTGGAGGATGCGTTCTTCACTGCGTACCCGTAGACGACGTTGTTGCTGTTCGAGACGTCGGGGGCCGGCTGCACTGACGACCACAGGGAAGGCCAGCGAGCAGCAGCGTGGGCTCGGCCTCGTCGCTTCGCCTTCAGTGTGTCCGACAGCGCACTGAAGCCATGGTACATCTCCACCACTCCGGCGACGCCCGTGGCGAGAGTCGCTCCGTGGTGCCCTCTCCGCACGCTCCTTCTCAATTTCTCATTCTCCTCACCAGCCGCTCCATGCCGCTGTCTAGCAGCACCGAGGTGGCCACGTGCTGCCGACGCCGTCCGTCGCCAAGGGACAAGGCTCCTGCTTCTGCTCCTATGTCGACGCCGCAGTTCCCGAGGATGCCGTGACCCTCTTTCTTGCAGTCGCCGTTCACGTTCCGCAAGGACGGGCAGGCCAGCCGCAGGGAGCGGGACCACGAGTCCTTCATGCTGTTCCTGTTTTCTCATGACCTTGAATGTACTGTTTTCTCATCTTTTTCGTTTTATGTTGTCATGAGCAAAAAAAGTTGTAAGGAGTACTAAATATAGGGGAATCCGCATGCCCGAGGGGCTTGTCCTTCACTCCATCTTGCAAGGGAACCATCGGAGTGCATGCTTCTTTGTGCAAACGATGAGTTCTTAGATGCCATCCAGATTGGGTGCAGAGCTGGATTTTTGTTGGTGGTTTGGTCATGGGATCATGGACAAGGAAACGAACCTGGAGGAAGAGAGTTGTGCTGCATTGTTCACCTGCACGTTTTCTTCAATTGACTGGTCGGTTTAGCTGCAGTTTCAATGGTTCGTATGCATGATCACATTTTTGTTCATTTCATTGGTCAAATGACTTGTTGAGCAACAAACTAACGATTCAAAATGGCGCCGCAGCCACCGTAAAAACAATGCAAGAGCCATCTCATTTCCATCCTATACATAGACACAAACAGAAGACACGCAGTTATTCTTCCGTGCGCCATGTGCATGTGTTGGTTTTTCTAACACCCGTATTTGCGTCTGTAATACAATCCTACATTCAGCATTGTAAAACAACTAGTCTAGCAAAGCAAAAGAATCACGTACAGGAGGTGAGGCAGCTTTGATCCACAAAACAAACGCCACGTTAAGCATGGTAATTCCAAATGCATTTGCAACCGTAATACAATACTCGTCGCTTCTTCGTTTTCTTCTCAACCTACTCAACCTACTGGAAATACACTCATTCTAATGTTAATACACTTATTTTTACGAGCAACGCTATGTAAGTTAAGCTACGAATCATAGGGATCCTTACAAAACAAACGATATACGTGTCTGTAATATTCAGCAAATTTTTGACTGTTTGCAAATACTTTTGCACTAAAAACTGTATAACAAAATGTATGTAATTTTGAACGAACCACCGTCTGAAAGAACTTCCATATGTATTACCAAGTCTATTGCAATTTCAGCTAGCAGCATTGGCAGCTGTCTAACGTCTCCAAACCAGGAGGTAGCTGACGTTAGTTGATTCCATTGGCAGGCATAGGAATCTTGCTCCGTTCAATTTTTTGCTCACTATATCGGATGGTCAAGAGGGGGTGCGTAGCTAGCCATGCGGGTAGCAAATCCGCGTCGATATATATATATATATATATATATATATATATATATATATATGACGAGGTTTTGGTACGTAACCTTACCCCGGCGCATGCTATCATTGCCGTCTATATGCTTTGAGATTGGTACTTCTTTTCTCTTACTAGTTTCAAGCATGACTCATAGAAAATGAGTGAAATGGTGTTCTCTCTCCTAGGTCCTCACACGTGGACCCGGTGTGTGCAGGAAATTTGAATTTCTTTGCTGTTTTGGTGAGCAGTGAGTGATCAAGTTTCGGTTTGCATTCGAAATACACCTATATGTATCATTGTGTGCAGAGCGCTGGGCCAGTTTTACAGTCGATTCAAATTAAAGCGACTAGGCCCGTCGTGTTGTCGCTTTTGCCTGTCGCGAGTCGGCCCGGTACCGAAGACGCTGGAGTCACGTACCAAAAGTCTCATTCTATTGAAAATAACACAGCCCAGATAGTCTCCATCGTCTTCCAAGTAGTACCTCTGACACTCTCCGACGGCCGGCGCCGGTGGCAACCATGGGAGACCAATCTCAGGTAGATGGGCACGGGGTATGCGACGGCGCGCCGTTGCGCTCGACCGAGAGTCAGACACCGGACCTGCGTTCCCCGCGTATCTAGGGTTCCGGCCTCCCTCTACAACGGGCGGCGCCGGTGTGGCAACCACTGGAGGTCGAGCTCAGGTTGAAGGGCACACAGGTAGCACATCATGGTCTGGTACCGTAGTGGCCTTGTTAGGTACCAGAAGCCCAGGTACGGCCTGTTCGTACCGTGCGATCTCAGCGATTCTAGGGTTACAAGATCTCTCTCCGATGACGGGCGGCTCTGGCGTGGTAACCATGAGAGACCAAGCTCAGATCGATGGTGCCGCCGCCGGCGCCCCGTTTTCCGCGACCGAAGGTCAGTCACCGGATCTAATCCCATTCTTGCATCTTCTGGCCTAATCCTGCTATTTAGTATAGTTCTTCCGTTGCATTAATCACCGCTGCAATTCCCCCAACTCTCTGTCACCCATCCCAGTTGCATACATTGATGTTGTTGCTCATGGCGCCTCTGTGATCCGTACTATATTTTCCCCTTAGGATAGTTCTGCAAAAGAAATTTTACAACGCTGCAATTTAATGCCTATTATCTCTGAAATTATGCAGGTGTACATATGACACCTCATCCAGATTCCCGAAGATAATCATGAAAATGTTCCCTTTTTGTCACAGCCGGTTCAAATAAAAACGCTGTAGCTATCATACTGTCATGAGGCGACACCAAGAGAGTGTATTACTTTCCTGTGGATGCAAAGGGTTGTCACATTTTTGCTAAGACTGATGCATCAGCTTCAAGCACAGCTATTTCTTATAGTATTCAGCCAGTTGAAGCCATGGTGTCCAGTATGAGTGTTATATATATGCCAACGACACTTAATTGCTCATCAAGTAGGCGACCAATTAACTAATTAGCGCTGATAAATTAATTAACTTGATTTTTGACAAGTTCTCGATCTCGAATGAAAACACATTTGATTAAGTTGTCTCATAATATATATATAATTAGTGTGCATGTGCGTATGGCATACCTTGCATATCATTCGTGCATATATTTCAATACATGTTTGAAGATATTCTTGGGGATATATATATTTCAATCTCTCTCTCTCGATCTATATATCGTTGGTGGCCAAGAAACACACTTATATATATACACATGTACTTTAATTTATTTGCCTCACAATATATATAATAAATATGCATGCATGGCCTAACCATGTATGCTTATATATGTGTTTAATTTGGAGATTTCAATCGCTCTCTCGCCGCTCTCTCGTTGGTGGCCAACAACACACACATGCACTTTGTGCGCAAAGGCATGTGCCTCTAATAATGTGTGCGCAGTCGATCGGTCTAGTTTTGATTAATCATAGCACACAAATATAGAAGTTGTATTTGAATCCACACAACCCTAATCTAAAACACATAGCCCCTAACATGGCCTAATTAACTGACCCCTTCTCTCTAGCTAATTAGTGGAAATTGCACAAAATCAAAAGGGGTCCCTCACTAATTATACATATATATCTAGATTGTGATAAACTTTTGCCCCATATTTGGTGGATGGGTGCATCTTGGCATGTAAAACAATTAATGTTTGCAAATAGCGTTGTCAAAATTTATGTACAAATGATTTCTTTCCATCCAAAGTGCATAAAATGGGAGTTTTAATGAAGAAGGTACAAATAAAACAGCTCAACATGCCTCCACACCCCGATTTTCACAGGAAGTAGAGCATATTTAAAGGATAATTCCAGAGTTTTACTATTTTTCAAGCAACTTTGCTAATTTCCACCCACTCACTTAACTTTATGTCAATTTAACGAAAATAGGGCGAATTTAAACTACATGGGCGGGATAGTTTGAATTGTGCGCGCGGCAAAGGGAACTGCCTATTCCTCAACCTTGTGCACGGCAAATTACACACGCAACTCCATTAAACACCACCTACCGGGCGGCCCGGCCACATGACCCCCCACCCACCGCTACACAACTTATCCCCGTCCGTGCGAAGAGCTTCCCCTCCCCGTCCCGTCCGTGCGAAGAAGAAGCTTCCCCTCCCCGTCGTTCTTCTCGAGACGCACCGGCGGTCAAGTTGATCCACGGTAGGGTTGCTATCTCTAGCTCAATCATGCATCGGGCAAGACGACCTAGCGATTTGTATTTTCTTGATGCTGCTAAAAAAAATCGTCAGTATGCTCGAACTAATTGGCACTTTATAGTTTTCCGCTCGATTTGTTCTCGATCAATTTGTTCATTTGCGTGGGCATATAGAGTCAGTTCTGCACTCGATCCGTTAATTTGCTAAAATGCCATGGCAGAGATTTGTACACGATCTGTTTGCTAAAATGTCGATGGGCATTTTTTGTTTTGTACTCGACATGATTGCTGAAATGCATAATCATGTACTACTATAGTTTTGTACTCGATGGATATACATTTCCTACTTTGCCTTAAATTAATCACCAACCATTGTATCTCATAATTAAACAGATGGACTGTCAACACCCGGATTTTTTAAGTCCGAATGCCTATTATGTCATACATCGCAATCCCAGGAATATTGTTGTTGCGAGGCATAATAGTTAAGTATCACAGTCATCATTCATTACAAACCATAATGTCTTACAACTTGGAATCACATGATCCATATTACACGAATAGTTGATCTATTGATCAACGAACAAACACAAGTTCATAGCGGAAGCGTAAGATACAAGGACTCTCTAGTCCACAGGCCAACGCTTGACGTTAGAAGCTCCTAGTTGTGGTAGACGTCCCGCTGGTCGTCATCCTCGTATCGCTGCTCGGCTTCATAGTCTGGCCATTTGAATAGCCAGGGACAAAGCCGTGAGTACTTTAAGTACTCGCAATCTAATACTAATGTAAGTACTAAACTTGCTATTGAAGTGTTCTAAGCTCTAAGGTTATTTGCATAAAGCCAATTTTATTTGAATAGACATTTTTGTAAACAACTCCTCATGTGCTAACTAACTCAAGTGGGAACATTAGTGTCATTCCCACAACTCAGTTGTGATTCAAAACCCAAGTCACCGTTCAAGTTCAAAAAGATGTAAAATTCTGATGACGGAAACAGTATGGCCTTTCCAACTCGTCCATGACCGCGGACGCGGCTATTCGAATAGGTTTACACTCGCAGAGGTTGCACACTTGTGCCACAACATTTGATTACATCCGTCGGGATAAAACCCCGAATAATCGTAACTCGAGACGCGGATCATCAACCATAACCTTTCACTTACATATCCTAGTATAGGCACCTCTCCCCATGAGCTTGGCCTCCCGGTGAAAACCAACCGTTAACCCGGAACCGCACAGTGGCTTGGGCCGGACATTCACCTCGTTACACGTCATTTCTCATCGTTTCTTTTGTTGTAGAGGCAGCCTTCAGCCTAACCCCGATGACGCTTGTTTAGAGGGAACCCATACTAAGATACATAAATTTCCAGCTAAGCCTTACCCATAATCGGGTATTGTGGGGGTACTCAAAAATTGGAATGGTATCGCATCCAACTCAATCATCAGCTTTTAGCCAAAATCACCAAGTCAAATTCATGTCATATTCACCTTCAAAATCTTTCAATGGAAATGACTCATCATTCCAAGGTTTTCACCATCATCATTTCATAACACATGTTCCCATCTAGAGTAGTCATTTTTAGTATTTAGCACTAGCCACTATGTATGAGGGGTGCTAAGTATTTGCCTTGCTTCTAGGCTAAGTTTGATACTCTTGTACTAATCCAATACTAACCAAGTGAATCATGAATCAAAAAGTACTTTGATAAAACAAAAGTAAATAAAGCTTGTAAAGTAAAACTGGGAAATAGGATCATAAGCATAAAGTAAATGGGGTAATGCCTTGCTCATGGTGAGCTTTGCACTTTGCAAGAGTATTATCTTGCCTTGGTTGGGAAACTGGTCAAAGTGGTCTTCTTCTCCTTGGAAGTAGACCTCCTCCTCCTCCAGGTACTCCTCGGTACTAGCGTCTAAAATACGAATACGGGGTACACAATCATCACACCAAACTTATCTAATTAAACTAAGCACAAACATGGTTCACACACTTAAACTAGCATCACACATTACTATTAGGTGGGTGGATGTGTTTTTCTTATTATTTAAGAAAAATAATTTCCTCTCATACTAATCTTAAATGTTACTTTGAATTACTTAGAGAAATAATTTCCTCTCATTATCTTATTAAGATTTAATTTCTCTTATGCATAATATGTGACCTAGGTTGACCCAAGTCAACCTCTTCACACTTATCATTTGGAGAAAATGATTTAAATGAGGTGAGCACCTCATACCATTTAATTCTAGCATATCAAAGATTTAATATCACCAACAAATCCTATGGGACCTAACTAACCAGAGTCTCCACTTCATTTGGACTTGGTGGTGACAAGATTTAAATGAGAGAAACTCTCTCATGATATTTCTTAATAGTTTTGGACAATATCTTTTACTAGAAAATAGCCATAAAGTCATTTAAATCAACTAAACCATGATCATTCAAAGTAAGCATGGCATATTTTTGTAGAAACAATTAGTATAAGTGAAATGTGAATTATTGGAGGTGGAATTAACTGAAAAGCATTTATGGTTGATTTTTAAGAATTATTATAAGACAGAAAAGTCCCTGCCTTGTTTATTTTGTCATTTTAATTCTACAAAAGATCTAGGGTTCTATCCAGTGGCATTGTGTAGATAAAATCCTAAGGTTTCCAAATATATAAAGTTTGTAAAATTTGGCCGAGTAGATTTGTCCCTATTGAATTTCAAAGTTTGCATCAGATTAGGGTATTTCTCCTATTTTCCAAATTTGAATTCAAACGGTGGGCTTCGCGCGGGAAATAACTGGGCTGCAGAGAGAAAAAGAGATTGGGCCGGCCCAAGCATCGCGTCTAGCGCAGCGGGCCGTCCGACGGTAGGTCCCACGCGTCGGCGGGTCATAAAGACCGAAGCGGTACGCGCGGGCCTCGCGCCGTAGGATTAGGCGAGGATCGGACGGTTGGGGAGCGTCGTCGTCGACGGCGAGACGGGAACTCACCGCGACGGCGGTAGGGGGTCGGCGAGCTCGTCGGAGCTCCGGCGGTCGTCGGAGTGGTGCGCAGCGTACGTTGTCGATGATGGGGAAGCCGCTGGAAGCAGCGTGCGTGTCCTGGGGTGGCCTCCTGCTCCGGCGGGCTCCGTGTACTGGCGGCGGCGGCGAGCTTGCGATTGGAGGCCTCCGGCGAGTAATTGGTGGAATTGAGAGGTCGGGGAGAGCTGTGAGGAGGTGGGGAAGAAGTTGGCGTGCTCAATTTGGGCGGAGGAGTCCCCTTTTTATAGCGACGGGAGGTGGCCGTGGAGCGGAGCTAGGGTCGTCGTCGTCGTCGGTCCAGGGGCGCCAAGGGGCAAGTGATGGGTGCGTACGGTGGCTGGTGTCCTGGCGAGGGTGACGAGCGTGATCGTGGCTCCGCAGAGGCTCTGTGGCGCTGGCGCGCTTGATGGGAGGGCTCAGCACCGTGGCGGGTGGTCGTGGATGCGGTCGTCGTCTGCGGCGTTCCCGCGGCCTCGTGCGCGTGTCCAGGCGATGCAGGGAGCCGTTGTGCGTCTACTGGCGTTGAGAGTGAGTGTGGAGGGGACGCAGGGCCGTGGGCGTCGTCACGCCCTGGCGTGTCCAGGGTCGGCGCCATGCGCGCTCTGGCGCGGCATGGACGCGTTCTGGGCGCCACTGGGCGCGCGTGTGCTGACGTCTCTGGTGCCTGGCTTCGTCGGGGCAGTGGCTGGGCAGCATCAGGTGAGTGAGAGGGAGAGAATTGACACGGTGAGGCATGTTGGAAATGACCAGGTGAGGAGATGGCACGAATTGGCCATGCCATGCCACGGCATGGCAATGTTTGATTCATTTGATCACACATTGACCAGTGCAAGTGGTGGTGATGGTGTGGTGAGGTGAGAGGGCTCTCCGTAGGTGCGAGAGGGCAAGGTTGGACCAAGTCCAAGGTAGAAATGAGGTATGGGCTCAAATTTTTACCCTGCCAGCAAGGTGTTCGACAGAATGCCCGCAAGAAAAAGATTTTTGAAATTTGAAATTCTTTTTGGTGGGTTGTAATCAAATAATAAATGGAGCATTTTGGTGGTGGTGGTGGTCAAAATGGAAATGAGATGCAAAATCACATTTTGCAAATAATCTTACATATGTGAAAAAGTTCCAACTTTGCTTGCTTCCCATTTGAAATTGGTGATGAATTTGGGGTGGTGGTTTTGGGCAAAGTTGAAGTGCTTGATGTTGTCTTGGATGAGGTGAAAAGATTTGACCAAGTGTAGAAGTGAAAAGTGAAAATACAGGGGCTCAAAGTGAGTACCAGATTATAAATGTCACATATGACCATATCACATGTGAGCTCATATTTATCTCAATTTTGATTTGAATGTGGTTTGATGGTTTCCAAAGTTGTTAATAAAGGTTTAGTAACCAATTACAAGTGATGGTGCAAACCAATTTGGCCTTGATCAAAGATTTGTAAAAATGGCATAGGCCTTATGTGAGTGTGAAGTGGATTTTTATTATTTCTTTTCTATTTCACTTTTATTTGACTTTGGGTGATCAAGTGATCATTGCTAGGGTTTTGGAAAGAGAGTAACACATAAACAAGCATCATGGCAAAAACACACTCAAAATAATTAATAAGGTGATCTACATGCATAAACCTATATGATGAGAAAAAGTTTTTGTTAACTCTGATTTTTGGATTCTTGAATTCTCTCTTGTTCATTTTATTGAAATTTGGGATGTTACAAACCCTTCCCCCTTACAAAAGATCTCGTCCCGAGATCTAGAGAAAACTAGGTACTAAAGAGATCTGGGTATTCCTTCTTCATATCTTCCTCGCGTTCCCAAGTTGCTTCTTCTTCGGTGTGATTACTCCATTGTATCTTCAGGAACTTGATACTTCTGGTGCGGGTGGTCCTGAATGCTTCTTCAAGGATGCGAATAGGCACTTCGCGGTAGGTTAGATCCTGGTTGAGATCAATGGCTCTGTGGTCGATGTTCTTGAATACTTCGGTCTTTTCCGGTACTTCTAGGCACTTTCTAAGCAGTGAGATGTGAAACACATTGTGCACTGCGGACATCTCTTCCGGTAGTTCCAACTGATATGAGACTTCTCCTCGGCGACTCAGAATCTTGAATGGTCCGACATATCTGGGGGCGAGCTTTCCTTTGAGTTGGAATCTCTGCATTCCTTTGAGGGGTGAGACTTTGAGATACACAAAATCTCCGATCTCGAATGTCATCTCTCGGCGTCTCTTGTCGGCGTAGCTCTTCTGTCTTGATTGGGCGGTCTTGAGGTACTCGCGGATCTTGTGCACCTTCTCTTCGGCTTCGCGGAGAATGTCGGGGCCGAAGACTTGACTATCTCCGACTTCCGACCAGTTCAGAGGGGTACGGCATTTCCTTCCGTACAGGGCTTCAAAGGGGGCCATCTGTAAGCTGGCTTGGTAACTGTTGTTGTAGGAGAATTCTGCGTAAGGTAGGCAATCTTCCCATTTGGATCCATACTCTAGCACACAGGCTCTCAACATATCTTCCAATTATCTCGGTTGACTCTCTCGGTCTGTCCGTCGGCTCGTGGGTGATAGGCGGTGCTGAAATTCAGACGGGTTCCTAGTCCTTCATGCACCTTCTGCCAGAATCTTGAGGTGAATTGTGATCCTCTATCTGACACAATTGACTTGGGGGTTCCGTGCAGGCTGACTATTCTGGATATGTATAACTCAGCCTAGTTTTGGGCCTTGGTATGTGGTCTTGACGGGGATGAAATGTGCCACTTTGGTCAACCTATCAATGACTACCCAAATGGAGTCATTTCCTCTCGCTAGATTTGGGCAATCCCGTGATAAAATCCATACCGACAGTAATCCCATTTCCACTCGTGAATCTGTAAGGGTTGCAACAGTCCTGCGGGTCGTTGATGTTCCGCTTTGACTCGCCGACGGATATCACACTTGGCGATGTAGCTTCCGATCTCTCGCTTCATTCCGTGCCACCGTAATTGTTCCTTCAGGTCTTGGTACATCTTGGTTCCTCCGGGTGGATTGAATAAAGGGTGTCATGGGCTTCTTGCAGAATGACTTGTTTCAAGTCGTAGTCCGATGGTACGCAGAGACGTTCTTTGTACCAAAGAACTCCGGCTTCGTCTACGGTAAATCCCGGTGCCTTTCCCGCAGCTATCCGACTCTTTATTCCGTCAATGCCGGCATTTCCTTTCTGGGCTTCTTTTATCTGGCTCATCAAAGTGGGTTGGAGCTCAATGTCGGCGAGGAATCCTTCGCTCACTAGCTCTAGTCTGAATTGTTCAAACTCTTGGTACAGGCTTGGTTGCTCTATTGCGATCATGGAGTTCAACTGACACGGCAGTCTGCTCAAGGCATCCGCTACCACATTGGCCTTGCCGGGGTGGTAGTGAATTTCCATGTCGTAATCCTTGATTAATTCAATCCATCTCGCGCTGTCTCATGTTCAGCTCCTTCGGGTGAAAATGTACTTCAGGCTCTTGTGATCTGAATATATCTCGCATCGATTACCCATGAGGTAATGACGCCAAACTTTCAGGGCTAAAACTACGGCTGCTAACTCCAAGTCATGAGTTGGATAGTTCTGTTCATGTTGCTTCAGTTGCCTTGATAGGTATGATATCACCTTGCCTTCTTGCATCAACACACATCCAAGACCAATCTTGGAGGCATCACAATAGACATCGAAAGGCTTGGTGACATCGGGCATGATCAGAATTGGGGCTGTGGTTAATCCGAGCTTGAGTTGTTGAAAGCTTTCTTCACATTTGTCATTCCAGTCAAACTTCTTGTCCTTCTTCAGCAGTTGAGTCATTGGTCTTGCGATGCTGGAAAATCCTTCAACGAATCTGCGGTAATATCCCGCTAATCCCAGAAATGCTCGGACTTCAATCTGGGTGGTTGGGGCTTTCCATTCCTCAACGGTTTTGATTTTAGCGGGATCTACGGCAATTCCTCCTGCAGACAAGATGTGTCCCAGGAATCCTACTTCCTTCAACCAAAACTCGCATTTGCTAAACTTGGCGTACAACTGATGCTGCCTAAGGGTTTCTAGAACCACTTCCAAATGTTGCTCATGTTCTTCTTCTGATTTGGAGTAGATAAGGATGTCGTCGATGAAGACAACGACAAACTTATCCAGAAAGTCCATAAAGATCTTATTCATGAGATTCATGAAGTAAGCGGGGGCATTGGTCAGTCCGAAGGACATGACATTGTACTCATACAGTCCATATCTGGTGGTAAAGGCAGTCTTTGGAATATCTGTTGCTCGGATCTTCAGTTGATGGTAACCTGTCCTCAGATCAATCTTTGAGAAAACTTGGGCACCGGTTAGCTGGTCAAACAGATCTTCTATCTTTGGCAAGGGATATTTGTTCTTGATGGTGACATCGTTAAGCTTACGATAATCCGTAACCAAACGAGTGGCACCGTCTTTCTTATCCACAAACAAAACTGGTGATCTCCAAGGTGACGCACTTGGTCGAATCAGACCTTTGTACAGCATATCATCCAGTTGCTTCTTCAGTTCCACTAGTTCTGCGGGGTTCATGCTGTAGGCTCTCTGGGCTATAGGTCCTGTTCCAGGGATTAACTCGATGATGAACTCGATATCCCGATCTGGGGGCATACCGGGTAGATCATCCGGAAACACATCAGGGTATCGACAGACGACCCTGATTTGATCCAGAGTTGGCTTGGCTACACTTTGGTTGCAGGTGAATTTTCTGGGTAGTTTTTCAGATAAGTGTTCTATTATTATTCCGGTGCTACTTGTCATGGTGATGGCCTTCTTGGCGCAGTCTATCAATCCATGATGTTTCGCCATCCAGTCCATACCCAGGACTACTTCCAATCCTTTGGTTCCCAGAACAATCAAGTTTGCATAAAAGTCTATTTCATGGATTCTGATGGGTACATCTTTGCAGAATTTTCTAGCTTTAGTGGTTGATCCAGGTATTTGAACTACCATGACATGTTTCAAGCTGATTGGTTGAATCTTACTAGTGCACACAAAATCTTCTGTAACGAACGAATGCGATGCTCCAGAATCAAACAGTACTCTTGCTGGTATTGAGTTAACAGAGAACATACCCAAGCACCACGTCAGGTGCTTCCTGGGCTTCCTCAGCATTCATGTGGTAGAGGCGACCTCCGCGGTTGTGCGGGTTGTTGGGGGCGAACTTCTTGCCGGTGGAGACACGGCGTTGCTGCTGAGCTGGTGGTGCGGGGTTGCCTGCGAGCTTGGCGAGCCTCTTGGGACACTCATTGGAGTAATGCCCCACTACACCACACTCATAGCAAGTGATGGTGGTCTTGTCTTGCTTGTTCGCGACGGGGATTGCATTGCTCCCGGTCCTTGGTGCGGTGTTGGTGTTGTTGTTGCCGTTGTTGTGGTTGGGGGCTCTCGGCGGAGCGCGGTTGAAGTTGTTGTTGGTGTTGTTGTTGTAGTGGCCTCCTGGCCTGGGGTTTCCTCCACTCCGGTTCTGATAAACCGGACGTGACATCGGTGCATTGGGCTTGTTGGTCCTGAAGCCTCCGCCTGAGTTGGGGCGATACCTTGGGGCATTGCTAGGCCCACTCTGATTCATCATGCGGCGCTTGCGGTTCTCGCTGGCTTGGTGCAGTTTGCCCTCCATTTGGATGGCGGAGTCAACAAGGGCTTCGAGGTCGGCAAAGGGGATGTTGATCAACACAGTCTGCATCTCATCATGCAGTCCGTTCAGAAACCTTTCCTTCCTCTTCTCGCAGTATCGGCCTCATCCGGGCGTACCTTGACAAGAGTGAGAAACTTGTCGCGGTATTCCACCACGGACATCCGGCCTTGCTTCAGCTTCACGGAACTCATCTCTCATCTTCTTTATCGGACCGGGGGCACATGGTACTTGCTGAACTTGAGCTTGAAATCTGCCCAAGTCATGAACTGTCCCGCGTTCATGGCACGGGTGCTTGTCCACCAAGCTCTTGCTGGTCCTGCTAAGTAGTGCGTGGCAAACAGCACTTTCTCATTTTCTTCAACTCCAGCTACTTCTAGATTGTTCTCCATAGTTTGGAGCCAATCATCTGCATCAAGTGGTTCCTCAGTCTTGCTGAAAACTGGCGGGTTGGTATTCTGGAAGTTCTTGAGCTTGGATCCTGGATGATCATGGTGGCCTTGATTGTTGTTGGCAAGCCGTTGAAGTGCTGCAATGTTGGCTTGCCTTTCAGCTCTTTCTCGCTTCCCTATCTTCCAGCATAACTTGCAACATCTGCATCATTGCGTCTTGATTCATGTTGCGGGTTGGAGGGGCCATCTGAGTATTGAGATAGATCATGAGATAAGAGGGAAATTTTCTATGGCTTGTTTTGTGTTTAAGTTCAAAAGCTTAAAACTTGAAGTCTTTTCATGATGACACAAACATACATTCATTCATAACAAACAACACACATTACAAGCTAACACACTAAGGGTTTTAAGAACCCTTCTTCTCCAAGCTACGATACATTGGGGCGGGATACAACTCACACCTACGATAGTGCACAAGTGAACTACTCCTCATCCTCATCAACATCGATGGGGGTGAGGTCATCATCTCCGTCGTCCAGGAAGTCGTAGTCTTCCCCCTCGGTGTTCTCATCATCCTCGAAATCGTTGTCGTCACTCAGGTAGTCGCTTCCTCCCTGAATGTCTTCTCCATCTTCCTCCATCTTCTTCATCTCGCTCCTCCCGGGCCTTGACAAGTGGCCTCGAGTGCTGCTATCTTCGCGCGGAGGCGAGTGATGGTGGCATCCCTCTTCGCCCGCTGCCGGCGGAGAGTCCTCGCGGTCATTGGCGAGCATCTTGATGGCGTCGCCTTGCTCGATGATGCGGGCGTGAGTCCGGTTGGCGTACTCACGGGAGTGGTCGAGATCCCGCCGAGTGTGATACAACGATGAAATCGAGATGCTCCACATGGTGCTTCAGCGCCGGGTGGGATGGCATGTCCATGGGCTCTCCAGCAGAGTTACGCCTCGCGAGGTGAGAAAAGCGAGGGTGGTTGAGTGCCTCCCCGCTCATCCCGCACAAGCGTGCGAGTCCCTCCTGAAGGGCGCGGGCAAGTCCGTCCAGCCAGTTGCTCTCCATGAAGGAGAAGAGGATCCTCTCGAAGTGGGAGGCTCCATCTTGCCCCTCAAATCCGCAGTGATGATCCACCGCAGCTCGCCTCCTGGCTGGTTCGCGATCTGGGCTCCGTGGAACTCCGGGTGCGGGCGACCAAGGTGGTCGGACAGGGCGTTGAGGTCGTGCTCGAAGATCAAGCTTCCCCCATTCCCGAGCTGGTAAAACTTCGTGTTCACGGGCTCCATCTGAAAGTGAAGTGAAGGATTAAGTTAGAGAAGTGAACAAGTGTGGCAAAATTTTAAGTATATTTCTAAGGAAGAACATGACTTCTCATTTTCCAAAGAACTTAAAGAGAAGACAAAGATTTAAAATTTTCAGAAATACTTCATTCATTTTTGAAACTAAATTTTTAGAACGTCCATTTCTAACTAGGGTCTCCTAAGGTCAAACAATGGCTCTGATACCAACTTGTCAACACCCGGATTTTTAAGTCCGAATGCCTATTATGTCATACATCGCAATCCCAGGAATATTGTTGTTGCGAGGCATAATAGTTAAGTATCACAATCATCATTCATTACAAACCATAATGTCTTACAACTTGGAATCACATGATCCATATTACACGAATAGTTGATCTATTGATCAACGAACAAACACAAGTTCATAGCGGAAGCGTAAGATACAAGGACTCTCTAGTCCACAGGCCAACGCTTGACGTTAGAAGCTCCTAGTTGTGGTAGACGTCCGGCTGGTCGTCATCCTCGTATCGCTGCTCGGCTTCATAGTCTGGCCATTTGAATAGCCAGGGACAAAGCCGTGAGTACTTTAAGTACTCGCAATCTAATACTAATGTAAGTACTAAACTTGCTATTGAAGTGTTCTAAGCTCTAAGGTTATTTGCATAAAGCCAATTTTATTTGAATAGACATTTTTGTAAACAACTCCTCATGTGCTAACTAACTCAAGTGGGAACATTAGTGTCATTCCCACAACTCAGTTGTGATTCAAAACCCAAGTCACCGTTCAAGTTCAAAAAGATGTAAAATTCTGATGACGGAAACAGTATGGCCTTTCCAATCTGTCCATGACCGCGGACGCGGCTATTCGAATAGGTTTACACTCGCAGAGGTTGCACACTTGTGCCACAACATTTGATTACATCCGTCAGTGATAAAACCCCGAATAATCGTAACTCAAGCACGCGGATCATCAACCATAACCTTTCACTTACATATCCTAGTATAGGCACCTCTCCCCATGAGCTTGGCCTCCCGGTGAAAACCAACCGTTAACCCGGAACTGCACAGGGCTTGGGCCGGACATTCACCTCGTTCCACGTCATTTCTCATCGTTTCTTTTGTTGTAGAGGCAGCCTTCAGCCTAACCCCGATGACGCTTGTTTAGAGGGAACCCATACTAAGATACATAAATTTCCAGCTAAGCCTTACCCATAATCAGGTATTGTGGGGGTACTCAAAAATTGGAATGGTATCGCATCCAACTCAATCATCAGCTTTTAGCCAAAATCACCAAGTCAAATTCATGTCATATTCACCTTCAAAATCTTTCAATGGAAATGACTCATCATTCCAAGGTTTTCACCATCATCATTTCATAACACATGTTCCCATCTAGAGTAGTCATTTTTAGTATTTAGCACTAGCCACTATGTATGAGGGGTGCTAAGTATTTGCCTTGCTTCTAGGCTAAGTTTGATACTCTTGTACTAATCCAATACTAACCAAGTGAATCATGAATCAAAAAGTACTTTGATAAAACAAAAGTAAATAAAGCTTGTAAAGTAAAACCGGGAAATAGGATCATAAGCATAAAGTAAATGGGGTAATGCCTTGCTCATGGTGAGCTTTGCACTTTGCAAGAGTATTATCTTGCCTTGGTTGGGAAACTGGTCAAAGTGGTCTTCTTCTCCTTGGAAGTAGACCTCCTCCTCCTCCAGGTACTCCTCGGTACTAGCGTCTAAAATACGAATACGGGGTACACAATCATCACACCAAACTTATCTAATTAAACTAAGCACAAACATGGTTCACACACTTAAACTAGCATCACACATTACTATTAGGTGGGTGGATGTGTTTTTCTTATTATTTAAGAAAAATAATTTCCTCTCATACTAATCTTAAATGTTACTTTGAATTATTTAGAGAAATAATTTCCTCTCATTATCTTATTAAGATTTAATTTCTCTTATGCATAATATGTGACCTAGGTTGACCCAAGTCAACCTCTTCACACTTATCATTTGGAGAAAATGATTTAAATGAGGTGAGCACCTCATACCATTTAATTCTAGCATATCAAAGATTTAATATCACCAACAAATCCTATGGGACCTAACTAACCAGAGTCTCCACTTCATTTGGACTTGGTGGTGACAAGATTTAAATGAGAGAAACTCTCTCATGATATTTCTTAATAGTTTTGGACAATATCTTTTACTAGAAAATAGCCATAAAGTCATTTAAATCAACTAAACCATGATCATTCAAAGTAAGCATGGCATATTTTTGTAGAAACAATTAGTATAAGTGAAATGTGAATTATTGGAGGTGGAATTAACTGAAAAGCATTTATGGTTGATTTTTAAGAATTATTATAAGACAGAAAAGTCCCTGCCTTGTTTATTTTGTCATTTTAATTCTACAAAAGATCTAGGGTTCTATCCAGTGGCATTGTGTAGATAAAATCCTAAGGTTTCCAAATATATAAAGTTTGTAAAATTTGGCCGAGTAGATTTGTCCCTATTGAATTTCAAAGTTTGCAACAGATTAGGGTATTTCTCCTATTTTCCAATTTTGAATTCAAACCGTGGGCTTCGCGCGGGAAATAACTGGTCTGCAGAGAGAAAAAGAGATTGGGCCGGCCCAGTACTGCGTCTAGCGCAGCGGGCCGTCTCGACGGTAGGTCCCACGCGTCGGCGGGTCATAAAGACCGAAGCGGTACGCGCGGGCCTCGCGCCGTAGGATTAGGCGAGGATCGGACGGTTGGGGAGCGTCGTCGTCGACGGCGAGACGGGAACTCACTGCGACGGCGGTAGAGGGTCGGCGAGCTCGTCGGAGCTCCGGCGGTCGTCGGAGTGGTGCGCAGGTACGTTGTCGATGATGGTGAAGCCGATGGAAGCAGCGTCGTGTCCTGGGGTGGCCTCCTGCTCCGGCGGGCTCCGTGTACTGGCGGTGGCGGCGAGCTTGCGATTGGAGGCCTCCGGCGAGTAATTGGTGGAATTGAGAGGTCGGGGAGAGCTGTGAGGAGGTGGGGAAGAAGTTGGCGTGCTCAATTTGGGGCGCGGAGTGCTCCTTTTATAGCAATGGAGGGGGCCGTGGGGTGCTGAGGAGGAGCGTCGACGGCGTCGTCGTTCCAAGGGCGCCAAGGGGCAAGTGATGGGTGCGTACGGTGGCTGGTGTCCTGGCGAGGGTGACGAGCGTGATCGTGGCTCCGCAGAGGCTCTGTGGCGCTGGCGCGCTTGATGGGAGGGCTCAGCACCGTGGCGGGTGGTCGTGGATGCGGTCGTCGTCTGCGGCGTTCCCGCGGCCTCGTGCGCGTGTCCAGGCGATGCAGGGAGCCGTTGTGCGTCTACTGGCGTTGAGAGTGAGTGTGGAGGGGACGCAGGGCCGTGGGCGTCGTCACGCCCTGGCGTGTCCAGGGTCGGCGCCATGCGCGCTCTGGCGCGGCATGGACACGTTCTGGGCGCCACTGGGCGCGCGTGTGCTGACGTCTCTGGTGCCTGGCTTCGTCGGGGCAGTGGCTGGGCAGCATCAGGGAAGTGAGAGGGAGAGAATTGACACGGTGAGGCATGTTGGAAATGACCAGGTGAGGAGATGGCACGAATTGGCCATGCCATGCCACGGCATGGCAATGTTTGAGTTGATTTAATCAAACCCTGGCCAGTGCAAGTGGTGGTGATGGTGTGGTGAGGTGAGAGGGCTCTCCAGAAGTGCAGAGAGGGTAAGGTTGGACCAAGTCCAAGGTAGAAATGAGGTATGGGCTCAAATTTTTACCCTGCCAGCAAGGTGTTCGACAGAATGCCCGCAAGAAAAAGATTTTTGAAATTTGAATTTCTTTTTGGTGGGTTGTAATCAAATAATAAATGGAGCATTTTGGTGGTGGTGGTGGTCAAAATGGAAATGAGATGCAAAATCACATTTTGCAAATAATCTTACATATGTGAAAAAGTTCCAACATTATCAGGTTCCTCCCTTGAAACTATATTTTTATTCGGTCACATCTTATGTACTTTACTTGGAGCGTCTGTATGTTTCTTGTTTTTGTTTTTGTTTGAATAAATGCTTGTATGGGAGAGAGACACGCTCCGCTGTAGCATATGGACAAGTATGTCCTTAGGCTCTACTCATAGTATTCATGGCGAAGTTTCTTCTTCGTTAAATTGTTATATGGTTGGAATTGGAAAATGCTACATGTAGTAACTCTAAAATGTCTTGGATAATTTGATACTTGGCAATTGTTGTGCTCATGTTTAAGCTCTTGCATCATATACTTTGCACCCATTAATGAAGAAACACTTAGAGCTTGCTAATTTGGTTTGCATATTTGGTTTCTCTAGAGTCTAGATAATATCTAGTATTGAGTTTTGAACAACAAGGAAGACGGTGTAGAGTCTTATAATGTTTACAATATGTCTTTTATGTGAGTTTTGCTGCACCGTTCATCCTTGTGTTTGTTTCAAATAACCTTGCTAGCCTAAACCTTGTATCGAGAGGGAATACTTCACCCCTGGACTATGGGTCCATAGCAGTAGCTAGATGGTTGTCTTCTCCTCATTGTGCTTCATTGTTGGATCTTGTGAGTTGCCTAACATGATCAAGATCATCTATCTGCAATTCTATATGTTGTGTTTGTCGGGATCCGATGGATAGAGAATACCATGTCATGTTAATTATCAAGTTATTACATATGTGTTGTTTATGATCTTGCATGCTCTCCGTTACTAGTAGAGGCTCTGGCCAAGTTTTTGCTTTTAACTCCAAGAGGGAGTATTTATGCTCGATAGTGGGTTCATGCCCGCATTGACACCTGGGACAAAGTGACGTAAAGTTCTAAGGTTGTGTTGTGCTCGTTGCCACTAGGGATAAAACATTGGCGCTATGTCCGAGGATGTAGTTGTTGATTACATTACGCACCATACTTAATGCAATTGTCTCGTTGCTTTGCAACTTAATACCGGAAGGGGTTCGGACGATAACCCGAAGGTGGACTTTTTAGGCATAGATGCAGTTGGATGGCGGTCTATGTACTTTGTCGTAATGCCCAATTAAATCTCACTATACTTATCATGTCATGTATGTGCATTGTTATGCCCTCTCTATTTGTCAATTGCCCGACCGTAATTTGTTCACCCAACATGCTTTTATCTTATGGGACGGACACCTCTAGTGAACTGTGGACCCCGGTCCATTCTTTAATACCGAAATACAAATCTGTTGCAATACTTGTTTTTACCGTTTTCTCTGCAAACAATCATCTTCCACACAATACGGTTAATCCTTTGTTACAGCAAGCCGGTGAGATTGACAACCTCACTGTTTCGTTGGGGCAAAGTACTTTGGTTGTGTTGTGCAGGTTCCACGTTGGCGCCGGAATCCCCGGTGTTGCGCCGCACTACATCCCGCCGCCATCAACCTTCAACGTGCTTCTTGGCTCCTCCCGGTTCGATAAACCTTGGTTTCTTTCTGAGGGAAAACTTGCTGCTGTGCGCATCATACCTTCCTCTTGGGGTTGCCCAACGAACGTGTGAAATACACGCCATCACACGCCGGTGAGCTTGCACGGTTGCCATGAGCACTTTCCGGCGGAACTTCCTCCGCAGCCGCCCTCAAGCCGCCGCCGCGAGACAAGCACGCAGTGCCTCGAGGTGGACGGAACGGACGAACTCGGGATCTCGGTGGCGGGGGTGCGCCTCGTCCGGGAACGATCTCCGGCTGGAGTTAACGAGGTGTTGACGTCAGAAACCCCCTGGCGGGCAGAGACGGGCAACACCGTAGAGCCGGGAACAACTAGGGCTGCGGCTGGCCCCAGTCCCTCGTGAGCGACGGCCCGCAAAGCCTCCCGGTCGCACGCGCCGATGCCAACCGCAAGGGCGTGCCACCTGACCTATACCTGGTCGTGAAGGTGTGGATGATGCCTCGCTTAGTTTCCTGCAGGGCACACACGTAAACGTTAAATACGAGCCTCGATCGGCTCTCAGGTTATCCCGTGAATCGGCTCGAAGAGCCGATCCACCCATGATTCGACGAGGTGTCCGAATATATGGTGGTCCCGCTTGATCAAGATAAAGCTGATTAGATCTACGACGATTTAGGGTTTTCACCGCATAATCGGATCATCCTACTCACGATTGGGCCTCGCGCTCGCGCACGGTGACCGTAAGCCGATCCTAGACAGGGCCTAAAACCAACACGAGGTTGATCCCCGGAACATCCTTTCTAGGGCTAGCAAACGCCACCCTACACGCCGCTGGATCCTCCAACCCTTTGTAAGGCCTAACTATTGCGGATGTTAAACTAATCCTTGATGAAACAAGGAGCAACCGTAACGGATCAGATCTACTAAACTATGATCAAGCGGGTGCCGCCCCTACACCTAAGATAGGTGCAGGGCGGCTAGACATGCAAGGGTTGCACTACGATAGCATGTAATATGAAGAACAATGCTAACCCTAACATGTCTAAGATAACTACGTTGCTTGCCATCAAAAAGGCTTCAAGTACGAGCAACGCATGAACAACGTGGGCAGGCTTAGGCTGCCTAGATCGCAAGATGCGATCTAGGCAGCATGGTGCTTACCGGTAGAAACCCTCGAGACGAAGGAGTTGGCGATGCGCCGAGATTTGTTTGTGGTTGAACGTTGGTTGTTGTTTATTCCATAAACCCTAGATACATATTTATAGTCCAGACGGACTTTCTAATGTGGGCGTGCACTAAACCGTGCACGAGATAAACTCTAACTTTTAATCTAGATACAATCTATTGTAATTAAAGATACATGGGCAATCTGGCCCAACTTCACCGAGCAAGGCCGCTTCGGAGATCTTCCACGTGTAATCTCCCAAGCCCATCCCGATCGCGGCCCACCTCCCCGATTTGGCCAAATTCTGGTGATAACACATGCCCCCCCTGGTTTTGGAAATGACATTTCCAAAATCATTATGCTTTTTCCTCCGAGGGGTCATGTCGTGGCAGAGCAGAACCGTCGCAGTATGCTTCATCATGACGACTTGCCTTCCCAACTTCTCTGCACGATTTGACAGTTTTGGCACCATGCCCTCGAAAACTGCTCGAAAACTAAATCCCCATCTCTTTTCATTTAACCGCATCGAACAGCTTCTCCTCTTCATCCTCCTCGCATTAGCACTTCCAAAAACCCTCCTCTCGCCACAATGTCTTCTTCCTCCTCTCGCCTCGTCGGATCTTTCCACCCAGTCCTCTTCGTCTCGCGAGCCGACGCCGGAGCCGAACCCGGCGGCGGTCCACGCGACCAACATCCGCCGCGCCATTGAAGCCGGGGAGGAGTCGAGCCATGACTTCTCCCTCTGGTCGGAGGATGACAAATCCTCGACGGACGGGGAGAGTGACCTCCGCTTCCTCGCCGACGGGGACCGGAGGAGGAGAGCGATGACGATCGCTTCTCCCGGGACGACTTCACCACCTCCGAGGAGGTGAAGGAGGAGGAAGAGGAGGACGACGACGACGACGCCTTCCCCGACGAGCCGCCGGCCAAGCGCCATTGCCCCCGGCCGGGAATCTGAGTGACTTCGACAAGTGACGACGACGACGACGACGAGGAAGACGAGGACAACGAAGGTCCCGTCGGCGGCCGCCGGGCAGCGACGACGAGCCGGCCGGGAGCAGCGCCGACGAGGGCGATGACGGCGACGACGAGGGCAGCAACGGCCCGTAGATAGGGCCCTTAGCATAGGATCGTGAGCCGTAGACGGGGCAATGTATCCCCTTAGTACTCCCTTTTGAGAGCAATCAGCTCTTCTGTGTAAGAAATCTGGTTTATCAATGAAGAAATTCCCCAATTTGATTTCGCCGATTTCCCTTAGGATAATTTAGCCGATTGTCCTTCGTGCTGATTCTGCCGATTGTCAATTGGGTCAAAGCCCAGTGAGCCGATGGCAGCGCATCGGTCCCTCACGATAAATTTCGAGATAGATCCATCCGGACCCAAACTCCCGGTCAAACAAGACCAAGCCATAATCACGCAAATCCTAGGACTTGTAAAAGCAGATCTCACAGGATGGCATGTTAAACTTAGCGGCAAAACCCCTGAAATAATGTCCAGCCTCCTTATTAACTCTAAATTTCATACATTCTTCCGCCGCATTATCCTCTCCAAATTCCGCTCACTCGGCTCCGGCAGCTTCCTTCGCAATAATTCCTCATCTTTCAAACGAGCCGTGATGAAAAGTGAGCCGATTTCGACAAAATCGGCTAAACCTTGAAGGCGAGCTGCTCCCCGAGCCTCAGCCTAAGGCGAGGATAAAAATGGACCAGCCTAATGGACCATCACCAGCCTTCCCAACCGTGGTGCCGCATCAGCCGATTCCAACAAACCGGTTTCCCGCATCATCGACATTTCGTGGCGGGCTCGATCACGTCCAAGAGAGCTATCCCGCAGGGCCACCAGCCGATCACCTTTCTTCCGTTGGCATTCGACACGGTGGATGATTACCCACAGCTCCATGGACAAGGCTGACTTGCATGCCAACATTCCTCCGATAGTACCGCTGAACCGGCAACCCGGCAACTTTGCGCACTTGTACTAAGGTCGATGACCGTGCATCGGCTCGCATCACGAAACACCTCAAAAAGGATCATTGAATCTAACCAGCCCATCTACCAGCCGGCAATCCGGCTTCAGCAGTGTGTCTAGAACGAGCCCCGGGCTTGTCGCCGAATCGACCGGCATGCTGAAAACCGATAATTGATGCGCAGTCAGCCGATTCCAACAAAATCGGCTTCCCGTAGCACAGGATCCTTCGGTCAAGCTCTCCAACTCGTAATGCAGCATCAACCGATTCCAACAAAAATCGGTTCTTCAGAGCGAAGAAATTTCAGGGCGAGCTGCCCTTGCCGTTAGTCAGGGTTACGATCCGCAATCCTGCAGTCCTGGTTCTAGAAGATGTCACGTTCCTCGCTGCTAACGCCCTTAAGTCGATGTCTGCACATCGGCTATGCATGAAATTTTTTGAATTTTCGACCGATTTGTGTATCGGCCCCCATACTCCAATACCCATCATCAAAGGATGAGACGCTTCCACTGCATATCCTCGTGTTTTCATCCACCTGAGTGCCCCCCGGAGCCGATTCTCGTCAAGAGAATTGATGGTATCGGCTCCGTTGGACAACATGTTGAACCCGTGTAGAATGGATGGTGAGGATAATTTTGGCCGATTGCTGGAATCGGCCTCCCGTTGCTTTCTCGGTGAAGGTTTTGTGATGTCCCTTCACAAATCTTTTGGGGCCGATCATAAGGATCGGTCTCGCCACGTTTCTCCATCGACATTTGCTTTTGTTACACGGTCAGGCCGGTGGATAAAACCAGCCTAACCCCGTTCTTTGTCACGTCGATGCGCTCACAGTCGTCCAAATTGATACCTGAGAGCGGCTCTTGGCCTGATGTTTCCCAAATGTCCATGCCGGCTGTTGAAACCTCGACTGAATCATCTGCATGGACGACTTCTACTTCATCTCCATCCCACTGTATCAGGCATTGGTGCATCGTGGATGGAATGCAACAGTTGGCGTGGATCCAATCTCTCCCTAGTAGAACAGCGTAGGTACTCTTGCTGTCGACGATAAAGAACGTCGTAGGGACAGTTTTTCCTTCCTACGGTCAGATCCACATTCAGTAACACCTTGTGCGTCGATGCTTGGCCGTTGAAATCACTCGGTCACATTGGTCTTGATCAAATCTGCGCTCGAGCGTCCCAACCGACGTAGCATGGAGTATGGCATAATGTTGACCGCCGCTCCGGTGTCCACCAACATCTTGTTGACAGAGCTGCCCATTGATGTATCCTCGCAAGTACAGTGGCCTTCAGATGTCTGTAACTTCTTTCTTTTGGCTTCTCAAAGATGACCGGCCGTGGGCCGCAGTCTAATTGCGCCACAGGTGCTTCATCTAATCTAGGAGCGCTAAACTCCGTTGGAAGAATGAAGACCATGTTTGTGCCAGCCGATGTATCATCATCGGCTTTCCTCTCGCTTGGGGTGCCACTCTTTTCTTTGTGGCCGACCTTCTTCGTCTAGGGTTCGCCGAATTTTGGCGGCCGATCAGTGCCGTGCCTTCCTTAGCGTGTGCAGGTACAATCTTTCAGCCTTCTTCCAACCCACGCGGACGCTGAACCCTTCGCTTTGGGAACGGCCGAGCCCATCGTGGCACCACCCGGGCCGATGATATTTATCTTCTTCATCATCGTCCTCTAGTTCCTCGAGATCTTCCACCCGAACGGACTCGCCGTGCTTGTTCCGAGGCGGGAGAGGCCCTAGACGCTTGAACACGGACACGTTAGCGGCATCCTTCTTCCTTTGCTTGCATTCTGGGCAGCTCTCGATTGTTGGCAATCGGCTCATTCCTGAGTCCCAGCAATGTTTGAAGAACGGACAGCTCCAATGCCTATCCATGTCATCCTGCCCCTTGACCTTCCTTCAGCGCGACGATTGTACCCGTCGTTGCTTCTATCATGTTGACGGTACCTCCTGACCTCTGCATCAGACCGACAATTTCTCTCATCATCTACGTCGTAGCGCCGACGTCGGTCGTACTGCTGCTCATATTTGTTGAGGAGATGCTCGGAGAGTGGACGTTGATACCGCACGCTTCTCACTTCCTCTTCTGTCAGGTACCGTCTATCATCATCTCGGGGCCGGCCGCGTGGATCGGCATCCTCTTTGTCCTTGCCACGGGAGTGGCTACTTTCTGCTTCATCTTTGCCATGGCGGCTTGCAAGCCCTGCCATGTTGACACCAAAGGAGGACTTTGGCTGGCCTATGGAGTGGCTGAGATCCACCATGTTGACGCCAGGCGACGGACTTGAGTCTCTATCGAGCTTGATATCGTGCGGCCGGGTCTTCTCAGAGGAGCCGATGAGTTCGGCTTCGAGGGTTGCCTTGATCTCGTCATGTTTCCTTTGAGCTCCTCGGGCAGATCCTCGTACTTCGGCGACCCGGTGCGTTCTTCCGACGGGGCGGACAGGTCCACTCCATCGAGTGCGCCTTCAGTGTGAAACCCTTCCACCCGACGCCATAGGAGCGGGTTTGGTGGAAAGAGCCGATGAGTTCGGCTCGAGGACCGCCTTGATTTCGTCATGCTTCTTCTTGAGCTCATCAGGCAGATCCTCGTACTTGACCGGAGTGCTTTCCGCCATCTCGGATGTAGATGGCGATATTGGGGATGTCGAAGGTTGTCCCACCGGGCGTGCCAGAATGTGTTGACGTCGAAACCCCCGGCGGGCGCAGACGGGCAACACCGTAGAGCCAGGAACAACTAGGGCTGCGGCTGGCCCTGGCCTCCTCGTAGCGACGGCCCGCAAAGCCTCCCTGGTCGCACGCGCCGATGCCAACCGCAGGCGTGCCACCTGACCTATACCCGGTCGGAAGGTGTGGATGATGCCTCGCTAGTTTCCTGCATGGCACACACGTAAACGTTAAATACGAGCCTCGATCGGCTCTCGAGTTATCCCGTGAATCGGCTCGAAGAGCCGATCCACCCATGATTCGGACGAGGTGTCCGAATATATGGTGGTCCCGCTTGATCAAGATAAAGCTGATTAGATCTACGACGATTTAGGGTTTTCACCGCATAATCGGATCATCCTACTCACGATTGGGCCTCGCGCTCACGCACGGTGACCGTAAGCTCGATCCTAGACAGGCCTAAAAACCAACACGAGGTTGATCCCCGAACATCCTTTCTAGGGCTAGCAAACGCCACCCTACACGCCGCTGGATCCTCCAACCCTTTGTAAGGCCTAACTATTGCGGATGTTAAACTAATCCTTGATGAAACAAGGAGCAACCGTAACGGATCAGATCTACTAAACTATGATCAAGCGGGGTGCCGCCCCTACACCTAAGATAGGTGTAAGGGCGGCTAGACATGCAAGGGTTGCACTACGATAGCATGTAATACGAAGAACAATGCTAACCCTAACATGTCTAAGATAACTACGTTGCTCGCCATCAAAAAGGCTTCAGCACGAGCAACGCATGAACAACGTGGGCAGGCTAGGCTGCCTAGATCGCAAGATGCGATCTAGGCAGCATGGTGCTTACCGGTAGAAACCCTCGAGACGAAGGAGTTGGCGATGCACCGAGATTTGTTTGTGGTTGAACGTTGGTTGTTGTTTATTCCATAAACCCTAGATACATATTTATAGTCCAGCGGACTTTCTAATGTGGGCGTGCACTAAACCGTGCACGAGATAAACTCTAACTTTTAATCTAGATACAATCTATTGTAATTAAAGATACATGGGCAATCTGGCCCAACTTCACCGAGCAAGGCCGCTTCGTAGATCTTCCACGTGTAATCTCCCAAGCCCATCCCGATCGCGGCCCACCTCCTCGATTTGGCCAAAATCTGGTGATAACACGAGGACATGCATGGCGGCAGGGGATTTGGTTTTTTTTTTTGTTGTTGTTTGAGCTTGGGATTTGGGGTTTTTTCGGATAGGGGAGGAGGAACCGAGGAAGAGGAAGGAACAGCCCGCGTGCTTGGCGCGTGGCAGTGTGCTTGAATTTCGAATTTTTGTGAAATGTTTCATTTCCCCGCTACAATTCGGGGGTTTTCTTGACGCGCCAATGCGTCCCGCCGTGCAGGTTCAAGTGAATTTGGGGTGCCACACTATGGGCCCTGTGCCTGCTGAGACATGTAATGACTAGTCACATCGCAAGTTCACCGTGTAATAAAATATGTTACCCCTCCCCTTTATGTAGCCCCCTTTGTCTCTCCCGATCGAGTGCCGACAGCCGACGGATGCAAGCCGCTAGCTCGATCCCCTCCTTTCGCCTCCACCGTCTATGCATCCAGCTTGGAGGGGCAAGCTGCATCTAGACCAAGCGGATTAGGTAGTACTAGTAATGCTCTTTCCTTTCTCGAGATCGGTTCTTTTTTCCTCACCTCGATATCTTGCGCATCTACTATTTCCTATTCTGGGCGAAGGGGTGTCTTTCTGGTCACCCTCGCGCTGGGAGTGATTGATGGGGGAGGGGGGCGGGGGCTACCTTTGCTTGGATTAGGGTGTTCTTCCTTTATTTGTTGACATTTGCAACCTTTGTAGTTTCTGCAGATCCTCAATGTATCTTTTGTCAGCCTTGTACAGAAAGGAAATACCTCGTGGTGGGGGGGGGGGGGGGGAGCCGTAAGCGCCACCACGCATGTGGCGCAATATTGGCCGAGCCTCGGAAGCCGCGGGCCCCGCCCGCAGCGTGCAATTCTTGTTTCTCTGACTTGGCATGACGCTCACATATGGAAAGCTGAACATATTGGTTTGCATTCCCTCTTATACAAGTTCACAGGTGATCCCACTATATTCTGTATCCGGTCCATCCTAAGCTCCAAGCATTAACTATCCTCTATGTGTTGCTCATTACAAGTTTATATCCCGAAACATCTTGATTTGCATCCCCTTCACTATAAGTTCAGGAGTATTATTTAGTTCACGGCCAAAATGAAGTAATTGCACTTGGCACATGTTGGTTCACATTCCCTCCTCTTTAGCTTTTGCCATCGTAACTTCTATTTTTGGTTTACATTCCCTGCTCTGTAGATGTAGCCATCATAACTTCATCTTGCTCAGTCCTTGTTACAAAATTTATAGCCTTCTACTATGTTGTTCATGCCAATTTTGTACTCCCTGAACATGTTGGTTTGCATGGGACTCGACAGTAGTAAGTCTGTTGTTTCATTCTAACATGCTCTGTTATATTGGCTGTTGGTATGCGGCATGCACTCTTTGTTTGCTTATTGTGCGCATTACAATGATCTTGTTATAACGACGAAATGATGAGTTCCAAATTCTTTGGCAAACAATATTGCAGTTGTCTTTGCGTTTCCATTGTTGTTGTCTTAACTTGTAATGTCTTTGTTTCAGATATAGGTGCTGCATGGACAACTTAAAAGATTGCCGGATCGCTTCATTGTATTGCTAGGTTTAATTACCATTCAATTTCTCTGGGTTCTGTAATATTTTTTCAAAGCCTTGCAGCTCATGTAATATTTAGTTAGTTTTTATAGTTCTTTCGCGCATTTTTTCTTTGGTGCTTGTGGTAAGTGAGGCTATCCGACGTAAATCAATGCTGCGTAAATATTCTCGCATCTAAATCACGAATTCCCATCCCTTAAACGGCCCAATTAAGCGAAATCACATATGTGCGGCCCGCAAAATCCTAAAGCGCCTATTACGCCGGCATATAAACAGCAACTAAACGGGCTGGCCCACTTACTTATTGGGCCAGCCCACTTGATTTAATGTGGACCCCACACTTTTATTGGGCCGGCCCACTTTCTTTAAGGTGGACCCCACCACCCACTGGGCCGGCCCACTTGCTTTTGTGGTGGACCCCACATACAAAATGGGCCCTTTAAGAAGAAAGTGGGACCCACTGTGTTTTGGCCCGCCCACTTGCGTGTTGGGCCGGCCCACTTGCTATATTGTGGACCCCACATACTAAATGGGCCGGCCCTTTAACAGGAAGAGGGACCCACTCGTGTTTTTGGCCCTGGTCCACTAGCATGTTGGGCCGCCCACTTGCTATATTGTGGACCCCACATACTAAATGGGCCGGCCCTTTAACAGAAAGTGGGACCCACCAGTGTTTTGGCCCTGCCCACTATCTTGTTGGGCCGGCCCACTTGCTATATGGTGGACCCCTCATACTAAATGGGCCAGCCCTTTAACTGGAAAGTGGGACCCACCTGTGTTTTTGGCCCTGCCCACTATATTGTTGGGCCGACCCACTTCCTATATGGTGGACCCCACGTACTAAATGGGCTGGCCCTTTAACATGAAAGTGGGACCCACCGGTGCTTTTGGCCCGGCCCACTGGCTTGTTGGGCCAGCCCATTTGATCTAATGTGGACCCCACGTACTAAATGGGCCGGCCCGATAGCAGGAAAGTGGGACCCACATGCTAATTGGGTCGGCCCACTATCTTCTTGGGCCGGCCCGGCTTGCTTTAATGTGGTCCCCACTTTGTAAATGGGCCGCCCTGCATCAGAAAGTGGGTCCCACATGTCTTGTGGGCCGGCCCTTTTGCTCGTTGACCTGGTCAATCGAGTGCATTCGGCCCGCCCACATGCTTAGTGGGCCGGCCCATTAAAGTTTTGACCAGTCAACCTTAGAGGTTAGGCCCGACCCACGTAACTAATGGACCAGCCCAGCCTATATAGTTGACCGGTCAAACTAAGTCAGCCGGCCCGGCCCGCAAACTTAATGGGCCGGCCCGCTTAAGACGTGGCGAGCCTCGTGTGGGCCTACCATCTACCACGGGGTTTCAGCTGGTTAACGCCGTTAACCGCGCTAACGGCGTCCGCCACGTGTCGCGCTTGCATGACGTCGCCAGCCAACGGGCTCCCGGAAACACTTGGGCAACGGTCCGATTTTCCGTGGCGGAAGGGCGCCCAAGCGCGACGGACCGAAAAAATCGTCGTAGGACTTTGCCTCGACGCAGTTTCCACAACAGAACCCATATCGTCGGGTTAGGCCCATAGGCGACGAAAAATACCCCTTAGCGGACGATTTTGAGACGTTGTCTATCAGAACTTTTCTTGTAGTGATCCCCGTCAATAAACAACATTCTATAGACAATGTTTTCTAAATTAGAGTCAGTTGTGACAAATTGGTGACTCTTCATAGCAGCAATATCAAGCTTAATAGGAGTTAATTTCTCATCACTAGGATCAATAGAAAAACCTAGATATGCGACAATACCGGAGGTAATAATTCCTCCATAAATAGGTCTCTTACTATCTAAGCGACGAGCAATAAGAGCACCAAGATGATAAGGTGTACTTCCAGTAAGTGCAGCAACCAGGAAAGCAAGATGATAACTAGATATGTTGCTAGTGTTCTCCCTACCAAGAATGCTAGTAGCAAGATAGTAAGTGAAATATCTAATGGCAGGGAGCTGAATGTTCCTTATCTTGCCGCGCTGAATGGTGCGGCTATCATCGTTGGGAACTTCTCGATAGAGTTCCGTCAAAGCTTTGGGGCGGTTCTCAATCTTCTTCGCTGTACCTATAGGAGCGATATCCAATGCAGCACAAAAATCCTTCAACTTCATAGTAATAGGCATGTCATAGATCTTAAATTTAACTGTTGGTGAGAAGGCTGAGTTGCTGAATTTAAAGCTTTCAACAAAGATTTTAGTTAGCCTGTAAAACTGATCACTCTCATCTTCCATATAGGTAGATAAGCTCACACTATTGATGAGAAACAAGAAATCATCAAGTAGCCCTTCATTACGCAAAAAGTCAAAGCATGGAAAGGATGAAGCATTAGGAACTCCATTATCTTCTTCAGCTTCAAAGCTAGGTGCAATGATATCCTCATCATAGGATCGCCTAACTCGAGTGGCTGCCCTTGAAGGCCTTGCCTCTCTTGTCGTATCCCTCTCGAACCCTTCTCCAAAGGTGTTGTTATGCATTTTCCTTTTTCTGAAATTTTTCAACAATCATTATAACAGTTGATTTTGAGACATATCAATGAGGGGAACTACTATAGGAACTTGGTAGAGTACTAAACATGCATCAAAACTACTTTTTACAACTTAGAACAAGCATGCAAGCTCACTTAACATGTCACCTACAGCAGCAAAATACTCAAGATATACTCAACCAAACAAAATTCTATTTGGATAATCGGAGGAGTCACATACCGGAGAGCAAATGTGCCAAATTTCAGACGGAAATCTGGGCTGAATAAGGAGATCAAAAAATCCTGAGCTCTCGGGCGAAAACACGAGTGAGAACGAACTGGTACGAGTTTTCTCGGGAGAGAGAGTGGAATGAGTGGAAGGGATGACTGAGTGGGGCCAGGTGGGGCCCTCACCGCAGGGTGGCGCGCCCCCCTCCTTGGCCGCGCCGGCTCATGGGGGCCAGCCCTGGGGTGCCCCACTGGTCAGCCCAGGCACTCCTAGGTTGCATTTTGAAAAATAGGACCAACGGTATAATTTTTGTAAATTTTCGAAACCTTCGAAAAATGCACATTTCTGGGTGTCAAAATTACTATTTCAGGACAGAAAAAGATTTTCAAACTTCTAAACAACTAAAGCATCTTGCAAAACAAGTGGTACTACAGCAAGTAAAGCAAGTGGAGAAAGAAAGAAATGTTGTTTAGCTCTTCTATGCATATAAAATGTACTTGTTAACAAGGTTGATCAAGTCTTGCCACCAAATAAATTTTACATGACACAAGAAGAAATAAACCTCAAATCAATCATGTTACCTTATATTGTATTAATATGGATCCAATCATAATATTTTGATATCCTTGTTTAGGCTCATATATAGGACAATCAATAACTCCCACTTTGATAGTTCTCAAATTAGAAATTGTATTAACTCCACATACTTTATCAATCCTCTTGGGAAAATAAACAGTATGCTCCTTGTCATCAACATTGAAAGTAACTTTCCTTTATTGCAATCAATAACAGCCCCTGCAGTGTTAAGAAAAGGTCTTCCAAGAATAATAGACATATTATCATCTTCAGGCATTTCCAACACAATAAAATCAGTTAATATTAAGCAATTATTAGTAACTTGAACAGGAACATCCTCACATATACCAACAGGAATAGCAGTAGATTTATCAGCCATTTGCAAAGATATATCAGTTGGTATCAATTTATCTAAATAAAGTCTCTTGTAAAGAGAAAAAGGCATAACACTAACTCCTGCTCCCAAATCACATAGAGCAGTTCTAACATAATTATTCTTGATGGAACAAGGAATATTCGGTATACCTGGGTCTCCCAGCTTCTTTGGAACCTTGCCATTGAAAGAGCAATTAGCAAGCATAGTGGAAATCTCCTCATTAGGAATTTTCCTTTTGTTAGAGACAATATCCTTCATATACTTTGAATAAGGAGGCAATTTAATAGCATCAGTCAAAGGGATTTGCAGGAACAAAGGTTTCATCCAATCACAAAATTTATTATAGTGTTCTTCCTCCTTTGATTTTAATTTCTTAACAGGGAAAGGCTTTTGCTTTTGAACCCAAGGTTCTCTTTCATTACCATATTTCTTAGCAATAAAATCTTCTTTAGTGTACTTTTTATTTTTAGCATGCTTTTCAGGTTCATATTCAACCTCTTCTTTATCAGAAACATCATTCTTATCATTATCTTTATCATGTTCAATAGCACTTTCAGTTTCAGCATCAGAAATAGAAATACTATTAGGATCATTAACAGGCTCAGAGGATTCTACAACAGTTTTATGCTTCTTCTTATTTTTCTTAGAAGGAGCACTAATTTCTTTAGTTCGTTGAGAATCTTATTCAATTCTTTTGGGATGCCCCTCGGGATATAGAGGATCCTGAGTAGAAACACCACCTCTAGTTGTTACTTCATAAGCATGTTTTTCTTTAGAAGTATTTTTTAACAAGTGATTTTGCACTTTAGTGAGTTGATCAATTTGAGTTTGAACCATATGAAAATGTTTAACAAGCATCTTAACATGATTGGAGGTTCTCTCCACAATATCATGCAATTTACTAATAGCTTGAGAATTTTCCATTAAATAATTCTCTACTCTCATATTAAAATTATCTTGCTTAACAATATAATTGTCAAACTCATCTAAACATTGATCAAGAGGTTTTGAGTAAGGAATATCTTCTCTATCAAAGCGTTGAAGAGAATATACCTCAATCGTGGATGAAGGGGGAGTTATCTTACATAAATCTTCTATAGGGGGTAAATTCTTCACATCTTCAGATTTAATACCCTTCTCTCTAAGAGATTTCTTGGCTTCCCTCATATATTCATCATTTAATTTAATCATACCCCTCTTCTTCAATATTGGTGTCGGGGTTGGTTCAGGTGTAGTCCATTCATCATGATTTCGGCCTATTCTAGCCAATAATTCTTCAGCTTCGTCTGGAGTTCTTTTCCTGAAAACACAACCAGCACAACTATCCAGGTATGCCCTAGACTCAATGGTTAGTCCACTATAAAATATATCAAGTAAGTCATGCTTTTCCAAATCATGTCCAGGCCGAGCTCTGATAAGAGAGCAAAACCTTGCCCAAGCTTCAGGCAATTTCTCTCCATCTTCCTGGTCCAAACTATAAATTTTCTGCAAAGCAATATGTTGAGCACTAGCAGGAAAGTATTTCCGAAAGAAAACATCAAGAAAACCTTTTGAACTATCAATAGAATCAGGAGGCAAACTATTATACCAAGTTTTAGCATCATCCTTTAATGAGAAAGGAAAAAATTTAGCAACAAAATAAGTACGCTTCTTGATATCATCAGAAAACAAGCTACTCAAAATAGATATATGAGATAAATCAAGAGAAAAATCATAATCCTTATCCTTAATGTTTATAGGAGATGTGGCAAATTTAGGATCAGGAGACAGTTTATATCTAACAGCACGTTGTGCAAGAAGCTTTTTAATATTACTTGCATCAGTAGTAGCATTACATTTATCAATAAAATCATCATCAAGTTCCACATAATCTTCATCAAGATCATCACTAGATCGAGTGTTCAACAGACTCAGGTGAATTAACAGGTGTAACAGTATTTTCATTAGGAATTTCAGTATTTTCAATTTGTCCAGACCTAGCAATTGTAGAATCTAGAAAAGGACCTAATGAACCATTATCATCAAGCACAGCAGAAGCATCATCAAAATTGTAAGAGGAATTTTCAGATTCAGCAGAAGTACCTGCATGTGAAGCTTGTGGTGGTGAAACAAGTTTACTTATCACAGATGGTGCATCAAGAGCAGCAGAGGTACTCAGAGTTGTACCTTTTCTTGTAGTGGATGGTAATATGACAACTTTAGCATCGCGAGGTTTACCCATGATGGAGGATTTGCAGCGAACAATATCAATTCAGGTGAACTTGCAAATAAAGCTATGCTCCCCGGCAACGGCGCCAGAAAATAGTCTTGATGACCCACAAGTATAGGGGATCGCAATGTTTTCGAGGAAGTAAAACCCAATTTATTGATTCGACACAAGGGGAGCCAAAGAATATTTGTAAGCCTTAACAGCGGAGTTGTCAATTCAGCTGCACTGGAAACGGACTTGCTCGCAAGAGTTTATCAGTAGCAACAGTTTTATAGCAAGTAGTGAAATATAAGCGAGCGATGTAACAAAGACAGTAGTAGTGATTATAGTAAACAACAGGATTAAAATACTCGTAGGCACAGGGATGGATGAACGGGCGCTGCATGGATAAGAGAACTCATGTAACAATCAAGGCGGGGCATTTGCGGATAATAATAAAACAAGTATCCAAGTACTAAATAACCATAGGCATGTGTTCCGTATATAGTCGTACGTGCTCGCAATGAGAAACTTGCACAACATCTTTTGTCCTACCAGCCGGTGGCAGCCGGGCCTCTAGGGAAACTACTGGTTGATACGTCTCAAACGTATCTATAATTTCTTATGTTCCATGCTAGTTCTATGACAATACCTACATGTTTTGCTCACACTTTATAATGATTTTATGCATTTCCCGGAACTAACCTATTAACAAGATGCCGAAGTGCCGGTTCTCGTTTTCCGATGTTTTTGGTTCCAGTAAAGGCTGTTCGGGCAATATTCTCGGAATTGGACGAAACAAAAGCCCACGATCTTATATTTCATGAAAGGTTCCAGAAGTCCAAAGGGAAGACGAGGAAGGGCAGCAGGGGACCCACACCATATGGCGGCGCGGGTGGCCGCCTGGCCGCGCCAGCCTACGGGGAGGGGGCCCCCTGGCTCCTCCGACTCCGCCTCTTCGCCTATATAATCTCTCGTGACCTAAAAACCCGACACCAATTGACGAAACTCCAGAAAGACTCCAGGGACGCCGCCGCCATCGTGAAACTCTGTTTCGGGGACGAAGTCTCTGTTCCGGCACGCCGCCGGGACGGGGAATTGCCCCCGGAGTCATCTCCATCGACACCACCGCCATCTTCATCGCCGTTGCTGTCTCCCATGATGAGGAGGGAGTAGTTCTCCCCCGAGGCTGAGGGCTCTACCGGTAGCTATGTGGTTCATCTCTCTCTCCCATGATGTGATCTTTATGTTATCATGAGCTTTGTATCACTATTAATCTATGTGCTACTCTAGTGATGTTATTAAAGTAGTCTATTCCTCCTCCATGATGTAATGTTGACAGTGTGTGCATCATGTAGTACTTGACGTAGGTTATGATTGTAATCTCTTGTAGATTATGAAGTTAACTATTACTATGATAGTATTGATGCGATCTATTCCCCTTTTCATAGCTATTGTTGATAGTGTGTATGCTATGTTAGTACTCGGTCTAAATTGCAACGGTCTATTATGCACTCTAGAGGTTACTTTAATATGAACTCCGTGAAGTTGTGGAGCTTGTTTACTCCGTCTTGAGGGAGCTTTTGTAGCCCTACACAATGAATGGTGTTTGTTATCCCAACAAGAGAGTGTGAGAAAGTAGCACAAGTGAAGAGAATTTATTTATTTATGTGATCATTGTTGAGAGTGTCCACTAGTGAAAGTATGATCCCTGGGCCTTGTTTCTAAGAATTGAAACACCATTTCCAACAAGTTCTGTTACATGTTTACTTGCTGCCATATTTATTTCAGATTGTTATTACCACTCATATTCATCCATATCACTTGCATTTTACTATCTCTTCGCCGAACTAGTGCACCTATACATCTGACAAGTGTATTAGGTGTGTTGGGGACACAAGAGACTTCTTGTATCGTAATTGTAGGGTTGCTTGAGAGGGATATCTTTGACCTCTACCTCCCCGAGTTCGATAAACCTTGGGTGATTCACTTAAGGGAAACTTGCTCGTTGTTCTACAAACCTCTGCTCTTGGAGGCCCAACACTGTCTACAGGAAAAGAAGCGTGCGTAGACATCAAGCTATTTTCACGGCGCCGTTGCCGGGGAGGTAAGGTAAAAGGTATTCACATCCTCCGACTACTAAGCTATTTCCTAGCACTGTTGCCGGTGTATGAGGGCTCGAAGCTATTTCCTTTAGATCCTGCAATTGCATCTTTTTGTTTCTTGTTTTTATTTTCACTAGTTAGACTTAATGGAAAACAACAAAAAAAATTAGAGATCTTTATGAACTTTATATTGAATTAGGACATGATGTGTTTGAAGAGAGAATTAAAAAACCCATGGGACTTTGTTTGCAAAATAGTTGTAGCAATGTTATTAGCATGAACTCTTTGGACACTATTATTGCTAATGCTATGGAAGAATTTAAGCTTGGGGAAGCTGGTTTTGATGAGCATGATATTTTTAGTCCCCCAAGCATGGAGGAGAAAATTTACTTTGATGATACTTTGCCTCCCATTTATGATGATTATAATGATAGTGGTATTTTGGTGCCACCTACTATGGAGGATAAAGTTTATTATGATTATACTATGCCTCCTATATTTGATGATTATGGTGATGAGAATAATAATGATAGCTACTTTGTTGAATTTGCTCCCACTACAATTAATAAGAATGACTATGCTTATGTTGGGAGTAGTAATTATTTATGCATGAGACTCATGATAAGAGTGTTTTATGTGATAGTTATATTTTTGAGTTTGTTCATGATGCTAATGAAAGTTATTATGAGAGAGGGAAACATGGTTATATGCATCTTAATAATATTACGTTTCCCCTCTTTATGTTGAGAATCTTGAAGTTGCGCTTGTGTTGCCTTTCTATGCTTGTTGCATTATGCTTACATGACTTGTTTATTTACAAGATTCTTTTTCATAGGAAGTGGGTTAGACTTAAAAGAGTTTCTTATTTGCTTTTGATGCCCTCTTTGCTCCAACTCTCATCCTTATGTGAGCATCATTAAAATTACTGAGCCCATCTTAATGGCTATAAAGAAAGCACTTCTTGGGAGATAACCCATGTTTTTATTTTGCGACTGTTTTGTTGTGTCTTGGAAGTTGTTACTACTGTAGCAACCTCTCCTTATCTTAACTTTATTGCATTGTTGTGCCAAGTAAAGTTTTTGATAGTAAGGTTGATACTAGATTTGGATTACTGCGCAGAAACAGATTTCTTGCTGTCACGAATTTTAGTAGGTCTCTCTGTAGGAAACTCAGAAAAATCTACAAAAATTCATGAGTGATCCTCAGATATGTACGCAACTTTCATTCAATTTGAGCTTTTTCATCTGAGCAAGATAATTGTCTCGAAAAAAATCGTATTTACGGACTGTTCTGTTTTGATAGATTCTGCCTTTTATTTCACATTGCCTCTTTTACTGTGTTGAATGGATTTCTTTGCTCCATTAACTTTCAGTAGCTTTGGGTAATGTCCAGAAGTGTTAAGAATGATTGTGTCCTCTCTGAACATGTGAATTTTTTATTATGCACTAACCCTCTAATGAGATTGTTTTGAGTTTGGTGTGGAGGAAGTTTTCAATGGTCAAGAGAGGAGGATGATACAATGTGATCAAGAAGAGTGAAAAGTCTAAGCTTGGGGATGCCCCCGTGGTTCATCCCTGCATATTTCAAGAAGACTCAAGCATCTAAGCTTGGGGATGCCCAAGGCATCCCCTTCTTCATCGACAACTTATCAGGTCACCTCTAGTGAAACTATATTTTTATTCCGTCACATCTTATGTGCTTTACTTGGAGCGTCTGTATGCTTTTATTTTTGTTTTTGTTTGAATAAACTCTGATCCTAGCATTCTTTGTGTGGGAGAAAGACATGCTCCGCTGTTTCATATGAACACTGGTGTTCTTAGCTTTACTTTTAATGTTCATGGCGAAGGTTGAAAACCGCTTCGTTCATTGCTATTTGGATGGAAACAGAAAATGCTTCATGTGGTAATTGGTATATGGTCTTGAATAATTTGATACTTGGCAATTGTTTTGAGCTCTCAAGTAGATCATGTTTAAGCTCTTGCATCATGTAGTTTAAACCTATTAGTGGAGAACTACCATAGAGCTTGTTGAAATTTGGTTTGCATGATTGATCTCTCTAAAAGTCTAGATATTTTCTGGTAAAAGTGTTTGAACAACAAGGAGACAGTGTAGAGTCTTATAACTCTTGCAATATGTTCTTATGTAAGTTTTGCTGTACCGGTTCATACTTGTGTTTGCTTCAAACAACCTTGCTAGCCAAAGCCTTATACTGAGAGGGAATACTTTTCGTGCATCCAAATCCTTGAGCCAAAACCTATGCCATTTGTGTCCACCATACCTACCTACTATGTGGTATTTTTCTGCCATTCCAAAGTAAATTACTTGAGTGCTACCTCTCCTTGTCTTTGCAATACATAGCTCATGGGAAAATAGCTTAAAAAACTATTGTGGTATTGAATATGTTGTTTATGTATCTTATTTCTTATAAGTTGCTTGTTGAGCGGTAACCATGTTTCTGGGGACGCCATCAACTGTTACACCTTTGTTGAATATCATGTGAGATGCTATGCATGTTCGTCTTGTCTAAAGTAAGGGTGATTTATCATGATTAAATGGTTTGAGTATGCATATTGTTAGAGAAGAACATTGGGCCGCCAACCAAAGCCATGAATCATGGTGGAAGTTTCTGTTTGGACATTAATCCTCAATCTCTTATGAGAATATTATCTGTTGTTGAATGCTTATGCATTAAAGAGGTGTCCATTATCTGTTTTCTATGTTGTCCCGGTATGGATGTCCTTAGTTGAGATCTATCAAAAACGAGAAATCAAATGCGATCTATCTCCTTGGACCTTTGTACAGGCGGCATAGAGGTACCCCTTTGTGACACTTGGTTGAAACATATGTTATGCAATGATAATCCATGTAAATCCAAGCTAATTAGGACAAGGTGCGAGCACTATTGGTATTCTATGCATGAGGCTTGCAACTTATAGGATGTCCTATGCATAACACATATGAATTATTACTACCGTTGACAAAATTGTTTCTATGTTTTCAAAATAAAAGCTCTAGCACAAAAATAGTAATCCATGCTTCCCTCTGCGAAGGGCCTTTTTTTACTTTATGTTGAGTCAGTTTACCTACTTCTTTCTATCTTAGAAGCAAACACTTGTGTCAACTGTGTGCATTGATTCCTACATATTTGCTTATTTGCATTCATCATATTACTTTGTGTTGACAATTATCCATGAGATATACATGTTGAAGTTGAAAGCAACTGCTGAAACTTATATCTTCCTTTGTGTTGCTTCAAAACTTTCTACTAAGAATCTATTGCTTTATGAGTTAACTCCTATGCAAGTCTTATTGATGCTTGTCTTCAAAGTACTATTCATGAAAAGTCTTTGCTATATGATTCAGTTGTTTAGTCATTATCTTTACCATTGCTTTGAATCACTTCATTCATCTCATATGCTTTACAATAGTATTGATCAAGATTATGATAGCACCATGTCACTTCAGAAATTATCCTTGTTATCGTTTACCTACTCGAGGGCGAGTACGAACTAAGCTTGGGGATGCTTGATACGTCTCAAACGTATCTATAATTTCTTATGTTCCATGCTAGTTCTATGACAATACCTACATGTTTTGCTCACACTTTATAATGATTTTATGCATTTTCCGGAACTAACCTATTAACAAGATGCCGAAGTGCCAGTTCATGTTTTCTGCTGTTTTTGGTTCCAGGAAGGCTGTTCGGGCAATATTCTCGGAATTGGACGAAACAAAAGCCCACGATCTTATATTTCACGGAAGGTTCCAGAAGTCCGAAGGGAAGACGAGGAAGGGAAGTAGGGGACCCACACCATATGGCGGCGCGGGTGGCCCCCTGGCCGCGCCAGCCTATGGGGAGGGGGCCCCCTGGCTCCTCCGACTCCGCCTCTTCGCCTATATAATCTCTCGTGACCTAAAAACCCGACACCAATTGACGAAACTCCAGAAAGACTCCAGGGATGCCGCCGCCATCGCGAAACTCTGTTTCGGGGGACAGAAGTCTCTGTTCCGGCACGCCGCCGGGACGAGGAATTTCCCCCGGAGTCATCTCCATCGACACCACCGCCATCTTCATCGCCGTTGTTGTCTCCCATGATGAGGAGGGAGTAGTTCTCCCCCGAGGCTGAGGGCTCTACCGGTAGCTATGTGTTTCATCTCTCTCTCCCATGATGTGATCTTTATGTTATCATGAGCTTTGTATCACTATTAATCTATGTGCTACTCTAGTGATGTTATTAAAGTAGTCTATTCCTCTTCCATGATGTAATGTTGACAGTGTGTGCATCATGTAGTACTTGGCGTAGGTTATGATTGTAATCTCTTGTAGATTATGAAGTTAACTATTACTATGATAGTATTGATGCGATCTATTCCCCTTTCATAGCTATTGTTGACAGTGTGTATGCTATGTTAGTACTCGGTCTAAATTGCAATGGTCTATTATGCACTCTAGAGGTTACTTTAATATGAACTCCGTGAAGTTGTGGAGCTTGTTTACTCCGGCTTGAGGGAGCTTTTGTAGCCCTACACAATGAATGGTGTTTGTTATCCCAACAAGAGAGTGTGAGAAAGTAGCACAAGTGAAGAGAAGTTATTTATTTATGTGATCATTGTTGAGAGTGTCCACTAGTGAAAGTATGATCCCTGGGCCTTGTTTCTAAGAATTGAAACACCATTTCCAACAAGTTCTGTTACATGTTTACTTGCAGGTAAGATCATAAAACAATGAATATCATCATGAATTTCAGATCTAAAATCATGGCACTCGGGCCCTAGTGACAAGCATTAAGCATAACAAGTTGCAACAATATCATAAAAGTACCAACAACGGATACTAGGCACCATGCCCTAACAATCTTATGACTATTACATGATCAATCTCATCCAATCCCTACCATCCCCTTCAGCCTACAGCGGGGGAATTACTCACACATGGATGGGGGAAACTTGGATGGTCGATGGAGAGGCGTCGGTGGTGATGATGGCGATGATCTCCTCCAATTCCCCGTCCCGGCAGGGTGCCAGAACGGAGTTTCTGGTCCCGAGACGGAGTTTCGCGATGGCGGCGGAGTTTTGGATGTCTTCTGGCAGATTGGTCGAACTCTCTTGGGTTTTTAGGTCGAAAGCCTTAAGTAGTCCAGAGGGGAGCGTCGGGGGGGGGGGTGGCCGAGGGAGTAGCCCCCGAGGCTATGAACAAATATTTTTATTTGATCATAGACTCACACCATTTCAATCTTGTCTTTATTGAACTCTTCATTTTTCCAAAGTAGCCCCCGAGCATTTGTTCAAAAACTTGTATTTGATCAAAAGCTCTCGAATACTTTTTCATGTCGCCTTTTAATGCAACTGTTAAGCCGAATTTTCTTCTGTCAAGGTGACGTTATTGCTGACGATAGCCACGATTGCTAGTCAAAAATTTGCGACAAGTCTTTTCTCGCTGCCATGCGGGCCCAATTGATCCACTATCTTGACACGTCGTGCAAGTGGGGGACACACGTCCTCCGCTTTTCCGGTGCACTGGACCGTAACTTCTCCATCATTAAATTACTTTTTTACCCTTGTAGCCACGTGGCTATCATCTGTCACACATTTTCCTTATCCAACGGTCCGTCGTTTCACCGCACCCCTATATAAGATCATCTTCTTCCTCCTCGGACACTTCCGCTCACGCCGTCCTCTTTCTCTCATCTGCAAATTTCCTCCTGCGATTCACAACCTCTTGAGCTCCTCTCCTCCAGACTGCAAATCCTGCGCCATTGTTGATGCCGCCGCGCCGTTTGACGAGGCACAGCACACCGGAATCCTCCATGGCCGCTGCGGATCTTGGAGCGGCGGAGTGGGAAAGGTCGAAAATTTCCTCACAAGACATCAACATGTTGAAGAAGCTGGGGATCAACAAGAAATCCAAGGCGCTGTGCTTCCCCAGTGAGGAGAGCTACCCAACCCCTCCAATGGGGTACCGGGTATGTTTTGTCGATCACCTCATCCGCGGTCTGTCCGCCGCCATTCATCCTTTTCTTCGTGGATTGCTTTTTGTCTACGGTTTGCAACTCCACCACCTCACGCCAAACTCCATCCTTCATATCTCCATCTTCATCACACTTTGCGAGGCCTTCCTTGGCGTCCAGCCTAACTGGGCGCTATGGAAGCGCATTTTCTTCTGCCGCCGTAATGGCTCGCCCAATGTCGCCTATAATATAGGCGGCGTTGTGATTCCGTTCGTCCCACTCGTTGACTACTTCGACGTCAAGCTTCCGACTCGGTTCAAGGATGGCGCAAGAAGTGGTTGTACATTCAGGAGGAAAACCATGGATGTGCGGAGGACAACATTCCTCCTTTTGACGGCGCCGAAAAAATCTTTCGCCGCCGTTCCTGGGACGCGGAGGCCACCGAAGAAGAAAGGGCGTCGACAGAAACCTTGATGACTCGTATCCGCGAGTTGCAAAATACTCGCGGCCAAGAATTATCGGGTATCCAAATCACTGCATACTTTCTTAGTACTAGAGTGCAGCCACTTCAAGCTCGCAAATATCCTCTCTGGAAATATGCTTGGCGACGAAGACGTAGATCGGCTGTCGGTGAATTTGGAGGTCAAGGATTTAGAAAAACTTGTCCGAAAAATTTCATCTCTCAGCAAAAGAGATGCTGTCCCTTCTTCTTGCCGTGTGACGCCATTCAGCGCCGCCAATCCACTTCCCAAGGTAATCTTTGTCTATTTGTCTTGTTGTTGCTTTGCTATCTTTTTGTTGCTTCTTTCACGATATCTCTCCTCGCTTTATTTTGCACAGGATCATCCAAAACTTGTCTCGCTTCCTCCTCTTCCTGAAGGTGGAGAAGTCAAAGAAAGGGCTATTATCACTTATGACAATCAAGAAGCTCCGTCTTTTGTGAATGAACCCGTGGATTCTCGAAAATCTGCGGGATCTTCCGAAGACCTTCGGGTCGGCCCAATCTCCTCCTCCCGTTGTTTCTCCAAAAGGGAAAAGGAAGAGGAGTAACGCCGAAGATTCAGGCACTTCCAAAGCCGGAGAAGTTGATCCTTCACATCAGAAGGCAACTTATGATCCATATCTCGCATCCCTCGTCGGCTCGTAAGTCACCTTGATTTCCCCTTATTTACGTAGTCGAAGTTTTTGTCTTATCTTGCTTTTTATGCTGTCGATCCTCAATCGCGAGTGATGACGAGGAAGAAGTACCAACTCGTGACGTGGCTCCTCGGACGAGCGCGTCACATACTTTGCTTGTGTCGGAGACGGTAGTTGAAGGAGAAGAATCTTCGCCTCCTCAACAAAACGTCGTCGCCACCACTCCTCCTTCAAGCCCCCTTGCTCCTTCACCAAAAAGGACGAGGGTTGAGACGATCGTCGAGCCTGCCCCTCAATTGGGTAGCTTTTCTCAGGCGCTCTTAGATGATGTAAGTTTTTGACTTGTCTGCTAATATCTATATTTCCTCTGTTTATTTCTTTTTGTGCCTTCATTTTTTCCTGTTACCGAAGTTTTCTTTCTCTATTCTTCTTTGACAGCCCATGATCAAAGAGCTTGTTCGCATTGGGTCCCAATTCATTGGGTACCGTGAATATGCCAGACAAAGCTGAAGGTAACAACTTTGTGCTTGTCATTGCTTCCGATCTTCTTGCTTCTATTTTTGTCGCAATTTTGATTGTTCTTTTCTATTTTGGCGAGAGAAACTTGCGAGAGGCCAACGAGCTTGCCGACACTCTTGCTCATAAATTGGAGCAAAGTGAAAAGGCTCGCCGTGAAAGCCGAACTTGACGTTAGCCAAGCAAAAGTGGAGGCTGATGAAGCCAAAGCAAAAGCTGCTAGTGTCGAAGAAGCGCAAAAGAAACTTGAAGATGCTTGAAGCTGCTCTAAATGAGCATAAGGCCGCACAAGCTGCTCGTGAAAAGGGAATCCTCAAGCGCGTGAACACACAAAATCGTCGCTTCCTCGGTAATTTTGTTGATCCCTTCTATTTTTGTAAGACTTGCTTTCCTTTATTTTTACTTCGTTGTCAACTAATATGTTATTTCTTTGGCAGGTCAAACGAGCCAAGATTTTGATCTTGAGAATCCCACCAATGATCCTCCGCTTGACGCGTTGTCTTATCTGGAGTTTCACGGCCAAGAAATTCGCGAAGGCGTGGTGAATGCTGACGCAGGAATGTCGAAGTTGTTCCCCTACTTCTTCCCGAAGAAAGAGGAGCCTAAGACTTTCCTCGCTCTTGCCAAGGACTTCAATCCGCCGGAGGATCTTGGACTGAAGATGCGCCAGGAAAACATGAAGGTTGTCTGTTGAGAGCACTATTGCCACAGTCGCCGACAGTCAACAAACTATTGACTGGTTGAAAGTAGGCGACACCGAAGCGAGATAGAACCATCAAGATGGAGGTCGTTGATCAAGGCAGCCAAGCCCAACACGAAGAAAATCCTGGCCTATCTCGGGATTCAAGCCATCTTCGACTCCTAGCTCATCAAGGCCGGAGGTCTAGTTGAATGCCTTTGCTTTTTCTTTCCTTTGTTTTCTCTATTCCTTTTGCCGTTGTCGCCATTTTAGCCTTGGCGACAATTATCCTGTTAGTCCCTCCGGAGAACTTCTTTTGTAATGTCCGTGTAAATTTTCTAGAAATTAATGAAATTCCTCTTCGCGCTTATCATTGATCCTGAGACTTTCTTTTCCAGTTAATATTTGATAATTACTCGACCAACCCTTGTTCTGCCGCTGCTTCACCTGCATCTTCCTTCTCGAAGAAAGTACTAGTCGATGATAATCCCCTCGAAGGTTCTTCAAGCAAACATTTGTCGGAAGATTTGCAAGAACTTCGACAACAACTTCAATCCATGAAAAAACAAACTCTGGCAATGATGGAACAATCTCGGAAAGCATCCGAGCAAGAAAAACTTGCTCTCCAACAAGCCAAAGAGGCTACGGCTGCCAAGGATGCTGTCTGTATTGGAAGCAAAGGAAGCCACGACCCGAGAAAATAGTATGCTCGAGCTAATCGTCGGAAGCTAGCACAGATATGTTAGGTACGTTTTTCCGACCTCATAATGCCTCCTCTTTATTTTGCTGTGCCTTCCTTCAAATTTCTTGCCTTGTCGCTTAATAGGCTCGGTTCTTGACGCTGCTGCCGAAGATCAAAGAGTGAACGAGAGAACGAATCTTCTTGTCAATCTTTCCCTTAACCATGGCTGTTTGTTCTGGGCCACTCCTGAACGAACCCAACAAATTGTTAGGTTCCAAGATCGTGCTTGCCAAGTGCGCGAATTTCTCAGTTTTTGCACGACAACATTAACCCTTGTTTATAGGACTTTATTTCCTCGAAATGAGGTTCCCAAAACTCTTCCTGAATTACTGGAGGTATTCAGAGATGCTCCCCGCATTCATAATTTTGTGCGAGCTCAACTCACTGCTGGAGCAAGGTTCGCCATGATTATGATAAATATTTGTCATCCAAAGTTAGACCTGACGAAGATTGTTGCTGATTGCCTGGCCAAGAAAACGCGGCGAAAAAATGATACTGACACAATCGATGATATGGTAGCTCCCGTGGCCGAGTCGATGATAGATGAGCTTCTTCGGATGGACTCGGAGTTCTTTATCAAGGGGTCTTATGCTGAACATAAAACAACCAGAGGCTTGTCCGTAGATAGTATTTTGGGCTTTAACTGATTTGTACTATATTGGAAACCTTGTATCTCAAACTTTTTTGATTTCTTTTTTATTTCCGAAGAAATTTGTTGTATATTGCAAAAGTCCTCTATATTGTTGGAGCCCCCGAGCCTTACGGGTAAAGGTTGTACTATTTTTTCCATCTTGAAGATTTTTCCTTACGTTGTAATAAGACATCCTTGTTTTTTCATTGATGGATTGCAAATCTTCGAGTATCTTTGATATCGAAGTTCTATATTTTTATTGCGAGGTTCTTGGACCAAAGCATTTAAGATTTTTGACGTGTACACTATATTTATAATTGTTGGCTTCCGATTTTTATATTTGGCGAGGTATTAGTGTACCAAGGCGAAATATTTCAGTAAATCTATATTGTATGTATTTTGAGACTTAGGCGTTGAGCCCCCGAGCGTGTCGAAAAATAAGAAGTATATCTCCACTATCTTTATTATATTGCAGCACCGCGAGCCCGCCTCATTAAAAACCTTTCCGGCCCCACTCGGTGCCCCGAAAGGAAAAGAGTGCGTCTGAAAACTCGCGGGCGTTTCAGTGCATTGTATTTTTACAGAGAAGGACTATATTTCGGCTCTAGGCATAGAACCGCCTGAGCTGCGCCACGTTCCAGGGGTTTTTCTCAGGAACCCATGTCTTCTTGTCCTTGACCTGTATGCTCCTCCGTCGATGACTTCCGTGACGATGTAAGGCCCCAACCATGGTGACTCGAGCTTCTCTGTACTTTGCTGGTTGAGTCGCAGGACCAAATCACCGACCTGAAAAGATCTTGGCCGCAATCGTCGACTGTGGTAGTTCTTCAAGTCTTGTTGGTACTTGGTAACCCGTGACAGTACTTCATCTCGAGCTTCATCGAGTGCATCCATATCATCCTCCCGGACTTTTCGTGATGTTTCTTCGTCGTACCCTGTTACTCTTGGAGAATCGTGCTCTATTTCAATTGGTAGTACGGCTTCAGCTCCGTGGACGAGAAAGAACGGGGTTTCTTGTGTCGCCGTGTTTGGTGTTGTTCGGATGCTCCACAAAACACTTGGCGGTTCTTCGGCCAGGTGTGTCGAGCCTTTTCAAGCGGTCCTAGCAGACGTTTTTTAATGCCATTGCAGATGATGCCATTGGCTTTCTCGACTTGACCATTAGTTTGGGGATGTGCAACTGACGCGAAGTGCAGTTTGATGCCCACTTCCGCACAGTATGCCTTGAACTCCTTCGACGTGAAGTTGCTGCCATTGTCTGTGACGATGCTGTGAGGTACTCCAAATCGAAAAACGATGCCCTTCACGAACTTTATTGCTGATTGTGCGTCTGGTGAATTTATTGGCTTCGCTTCTACCCACTTGGTGAATTTGTCGACAGCAACCAACAGGTACTCGTATCCTCCTGGCGAAGCTTTGTGCAACTTGCCTACCATGTCGAGTCCCCACTGAGCAAAGGGCCATGACAATGGTATTGGCATAAGTTCTGCCGCCGGAGAGTGCGGTTTTGCGGCGAATCTCTGGCACGCGTCGCAAGTTCGTACTATCTCTTTTGCGTCCTCAATTGCTGTCAACCAGTAGAATCCTGCTCGAAAGACTTTGGCTGCAATAGCTCGACTGCTTGCGTGGTGAGCACATATTCCCTCATGCACATCCTTTAGGATTATTCTTCCTTCTTCTGGTGTCACACACCTTTGCAAGACGCCTGAAATACTTCGCTTATATAACTCCCCTTTGACCACTGTGAAAGCTTTGGATCGTCGAATAACTCGCCTTGCTTCAATTGGATCGTCGGGTATTTCCTTCCTGAGGATATATGATACGTACGCTTGCATCCAAGGAACTTCTATCATCATCACAAGTTCTTGGTCCTCTTCGTCCTCCACGGTTTCTTTGGGAGACGCCGAAGTTTTTCCTTCTTTTGCTTTTTTCTGCACCTTCTTCGGCTTCGTTGATCTCTCCGCTATTTCTTCCCAAAATACGCCTGGCGGGATTGGGAGGCACTGTGACCCGATGTTTGCGAGGACGTCGGCTTCATCATTGCTCAGTCTACTGATATGATTTACCTCGCATCCATCAAACAGCTTCTCCAACTCATTGTATACCTCTTTGTATGCTATCATGCTATCATTGACTGCATCACATTGGTTCATAACTTGCTGAGCCACCAATTGTGAGTCGCCAAAGATTTTTAGTCGAGTTGCACCGCAAGCTTTCGCCATCTTCATCCCGTGTATAAGGGCTTCATATTCTGCTTCATTGTTGGATGCGTTTGGGAACATCATCCGTAGGACATACTTCAACTTGTCGCCTTCAGGTGATATGAGTATCACTCCTGCGCCAGCTCCTTCTACTCTCTTGGACCCGTCGAAGTTCATTGTCCAAGTTCTCAACAAATCTGGGGGTCCCGTGTTTTGCAGCTCCATCCACTCTGCGATGAAATCTGGCAAAACTTGCGACTTGATTGCCTTTCTTTTTTCATACGTGATGTCCCGAGGGGAAAGTTCTATTCCCCAAAGGGAGACACGCCCTGTAGCTTCTGGATTGTTTAGTATATTTGAGAGAGGTGCTTCATTGACTACTATTATCGGGTGTGCCGAAAAATAGTGGCGCAACTTTCTTGCTGTTGTAATTACTCCATATGCTAGTTTCTGGTACTGCGGGTACCGCTGTTTGGACGGCGATAAAACTTCACTAATGAAATATACCGGCCTTTGCACTCCATGGAGTTTTCCTTCTTCTTCTCTTTCGACAACTAGCACCGTGCTAACCACTTGGGGTGTGGCTGCGATATACAACGAGAGAGGTTCCTTTTCCTTCGGCGCCACCAAGACTGGTGGTGTCGAGATTTTGCGTTTCAGATCCTCGAAAGCTCTATCTGCTTCTTCGTTCCACTGGAATTTCTCCCCTTGCTTTATCAAAGCGTAGAACGGTAGTGCTTTTTCTCCCAGCCTGGCGACGAATCTACTTAAAGCTGCGACTCGCCCAGTTAATTGCTGTATTTCTTTTAACTTGGTTGGCTTCCTCATCGTTACGATGGCTTGTATTTTGTCGGGGTTTGCTTCAATCCCTCTTGCTGAAACTAAGAACCCAAGAAGTTCTCCTGCTGGGACGCCAAAAGAGCATTTCGTCGGGTTTAGCTTGATGCAGAATTTGTCGAGGTTATCAAAAGTTTCCTTGAGATCTTCGATCAATGTTGTCCCCTTTTTTGACGTTATGACTACGTCATCAATGTATACTTGCACATTTTTCCAATCTGTGTTGCCAAACACTTCTGCATCATCCTCTGATACGTTGCTCCCGCGTTTTTCAACCCGAAGGGCATTGTTTTATAACAAAATACGCCATACGGTGTGATGAACGCTGTTTTGGCTTCGTCGTCGTCTTTTAATCTGATCTGGTTATAACCAGAGTATGCGTCCAGAAAGGAAAGACGTTCACATCCTGCCCTGGAGTCGATAATCTGATCGATCCTTGGGAGGGGAAAGTGATCCTTTGGACAATGTTTATTGAGACACGTAAAGTCGACACACATGCGAAGGACTTTAGTGTTTTTCTTTGGCACCATCACTCGGGTTAGCTACCCAAGTGGCTTCGGTGGATATCTCTTTCATGAAACCAGCTTCTCTGAGTCGATCAATTTCTGATAGCATAGCTTTGCGGTTTGGTTCCGAAAAACGTCGCAAAGGTTGTTTGATTGGTCTCGCTAGTGGATCCAAGTTAAGGTGGTGCTCGGCAAGTTCCCTGGGTACTCCTGGCATGTCAGCTGGACACCATGCGAAGATTTTCCAGTTCTCACGGAGGAACTTGACGAGCGCGCTTTCCTATGCGAGGTCCATGTCCTTTGCAATGGATGTCGTCTTTTTTGGATCCGTCGGGTGAATCTGCACCTCCTTAGAATTTTTCTCAGTGTTGAAAGTTGATTCTTTATTTGGCCTTGCAACGTCTGGCAGCACGTCGTAATCAGTCATGAGCCTTGATGCCAAATACTCAGCTTGCATCCCGAAAGTCTCTGATAGTCGATGAAAATCCTTGTCACATTTATCGGCTAAGGCGAAGCTTCCTTTGATTGTGATTGGTCCCTTGGGTCCGGGCATCCTCCACAATAGGTACGTGTAGTGTGGTACTGCCATAAATCTAGCATATGCTGGTCGTCCCAACAGAGCGTGGTATTGTGACGGGAAATCTACGACTTCAAACTCCAATTTCTCGATTCCGTAATTTTCTCGGGTCCCAAAGCGAACGTCGAGATTTATCTTCCCCAACGGATAGCTTGGCTTCTCCGGTGTGATGCCGTGGAATCTCGTGTCTGTTGGTTTCAGGTTTGCTAGGGAGATGTTCATCTTCCTTAATGTATCTGCGTACATGAGGTTCAAGCTGCTGCCGCCATCTATAAACACGCGAGACACGTCAAATCCTGCGATGACCGCTGGTAGTATGAGTGCTGACTGCCCTGGTCGAGGAACTTGCTGCGGATGATCTGCTATGGTGAAGCCGATGTCTTGCCCTGACCAATTGAGGTACTCAACTGTTGGTGGAGGCATTTTCTCTGCCATGAACACCTGTCGCGAGATTACTTTCTGAGTTCTATTGGACGGCCTTCCCTTCTGAATCATTGAGACCGCTCCATTAGAATTGGGGTCAACGTAAGGTGGTGGTGCAGGCGCTGCCGCTATTCTTAGCTGATGTCGATTGTCATCTCGAGGGTTTCTTTGCGCTGCCTGAGCATTAGCATGCCCTGCATATCTCAGCATTGCCTGGAAATTTCGACAATCCTTCTGCAGATGTCCTGACTGTCTTTTTCCGTTGTTGTCGAGGAAAAAGTGCATCTGACACGACCCGTTCATCATTTCTTCGGGAGACACAAAAGGCCTCTGGAACCTTGGCCCGCTGTTTTGCCTATTTTGTCGAAATTCGTCTCTGTTGTCACTTCGTTGCTCATTACTTCTCTGGTAGTTATCTCGATTATTTCCTCCTGCACTGGCTCGGAAACCAGCCAAAATTTGACCTGGAGCATCATAATTCGAGTACTGCCGAGGAAATCGTCACCTTGATTGATAATTTCGACCGCGGTCCTCCTCTGGCGACCTATGCCGTTTGTTGTGGACAGCATCTTCTCCATCTGCCCATCTGTTTGCTATTTCCATTAATGCAGATACTGTTTTTGGATTGGTTCTTCCCAAATCTTCGACAAAATCTCCACGCCTGATCCCTGCGACAAATGCATCTATTGCCCTCTCGTCAGATATATTTTCTGCCGAGTTTTTTATGATGTTCCACCTTTGGATATATTTTCTCATTGGCTCGTCTGGCTTCTGTCGACACGCCCGTAACTCCTCTAGAGACGTGGGCTTCTTGCAGGTGGATCGAAAATTCTTGACAAATATGTCCTCAAAACTATCCCAGCTGTCGATAGATCATGGCGGAAGCTTTTTGATCCAAGATCGTGCAGCTCCGCTTAAATGCACCTGAATACTTTGCATGGCTGTTGCCCTGGTCCCTCCAGTTAACTTCACCGTCTCGAGGTAATCAACTAGCCAATCCTCTGGATCTTGCAGGCCGTCGAATTTTTTGAAATGATCAGGCAACTTAAATCCCGAAGGGACTCGAGTTTTTCGTACTCTCCTTGTGAAGCACGGCAAACCGCACATATCCTCGTCATTTAATTCTGGGGAATACCGATGTTCCCTTCTGCCTTGCCGCGCTCTGTCTACCCCTGCTTGTGCTGCCGTATCTCTTGCTCCACTTGTTCCTTCGACATTTGCTGCTGCTGCTGCCGTAGGTCGTGGACTATTTTGCCTTGCAGCTCCTTCTGGTGGTGTTGATACAAACGCCGTTCCCATGGCTTCAGCTCCTGCTACTGCCATGTTGTACAAAGCCTCCCTTGGATCTCCTGGAGGTGGCCTGGATGCAAGGATAAAGGCTTGTGTCGCCATATACCCAGCTTCTGGTGTCTTGGGGATAATATTCCCCCTTGTGTCTATCGACATAAAAGACATGTCGAGATTTTGAACCAGGTACTCTCTTTCTCCTTCAGGTATGTGTTGTAACCTTGACCTTGCTCTGTTCCGAGCTTCTCTATGGCTATCTCCCGAGGTTCCAGATTGTCGACTTAACTCTGCCCTTCGTCTGCTTGAAGCAGAAGCTGCCTCCTTTCTTCCGTTTAGAGCTTCTGTCTGCTTTTCCAGTTCTCTTCCAGCTCGGGCGAGTCTATATTGATAAGCTTGCAGTTCTTGGACTGTAGCAGTTGTTGTCATTGGTTCCGAGCCATCTAAAGCTTTCGCAGCTCTATCCCAGGCTGTTTGTGGAAGTTGAACTCTGACGCGTGGTGTGGGCCCGACATATTTAGTGCCCATACTTCTCCTTAGATCTGAGGGATCGACAAAGGGATTGCCCAAATCGTCAAAAGCCTCCGATGTTTCCTCTTGATCGCGGCTTGCATCTCCAATGGCAAAAACTTGATGATATTTTGGAGTTTTCACTTTGCTTGGTTCGGTGACACCATCATAGAGTTTGGTGAAGACCTTCCCAATAGAGGTGGATTTGTCGATGAAGTCGAAGCTGTCAGTGTCGCTTGAATCATCGCTTATATAAGAGTCCGCCGATGATTCGAAGGACATGTCGCTGAAGATTCTGGCGAGTTTTTCACTTGCCCTGCTGTCGATGAAGCGTGGCGACGAAATCTCCTTATCGCTGGACTCGACGGATGATACCGAGTTTGAGAGATCGGAACCACCCGACGAAAATCCCGACGAGATCGGAACTTCGAGACGATACACTCCTTCTTTCTCGACGCGGAAATCGAATTTTCCAAACGTCATCTTCATTGGCTCCTCCAGATACGCATATGCATCCAAACGGGAGGGCGGGTGAGGAACAAAATCAACAAGACCAGTTTCGATCTGTTTACCTCTGTCCATGATGTTGCTTGCTACTGATGAAGTCGACGATCTTGAACGTGCCATCGAGATCAGCTCCTTGTCGCCTCTAATCCCCACATACGGCGCCAATTGACAATGTATTAACTTGTCAATGCCTATGGATTGTAGGCTAGGGTTTAGTTGGAAGTAGAGGGCAAGTAGATCTCGAAGGTTTCAGCCGAAAAGTACTCGACTATTATGAAAACTAGGGTTTGTAGACAATGATTCGATGATCTCTGCGTCCCTCGACTCCCCCTTATATAGGAGGCGGAACCGAGGGATTCGTGCTGTACAAGTTACAAAGTCCGGGAAGGTTTCAAACTCATCCCGTAAGATTACAAATAAGACTTTCTATTACAACTCTAACTTTCCTTAATAACATCTTGGGCTTCCGAATCTTCTTATTCTTCGAGTAGTGGGCCTTCAATAAACCCCGGGTACTATCTTCGGCAGGCCCATTAGGGATGCCTATGTCAGACGCCACCATAGGGCGGCGCGGCCCAGGGCCCACCGCGCCGCCTGGTGGTGTGGGCGCCTCGTGGCCCCTTCCGTCTCGTCTTCTGGCTCCGTCAATCTTCTGTGAAAATAGGCCCATTGCGATTATTTCCGGGGATTTTCCTGAAAGTTGAGTTTCTGCACAAAAATAAGACACCAGGGCAATTCTGCTGAAAACAGCGTTAGTCCGTGTTAGTTGTATCCAAAATACACAAATTAGAGGAAAAACAATAGCAAAAGTGTTCGGGAAAGTAGATACGTTTTGGGCGTATCACCATCCAGATTCACCAAGCACCTATAGCTAGCTAGGCCATCAGAATATTGGACATTTATCTGTCCAGTATGATTTCAACATCAAATAACCTAGCAGCCCATGAAAGACTACCAGGAATATTGAAAAGAATCATCCAATAGAGGTAGGAGCAACCATTTCTAGCAGATCAAGTCTGCTAGGGTCACAACAGCTACCTAGCCACAAAGAAAAGCCTACTGAAGCATCACATCATCACCCAATAGGGTTCAGCATGAGCCAGGGTACCCAACCAGTGGTTGGCATCCCTCTAGTTTCATCAAATCCATCCATGAGATCACCACTGCTAAGCAGTTCACATCATTTATCCATTCAATAAAACAGGACTACACAGATAAATGAAACAGTTAAGCAAACCATGCACCAGGCCTTGCATTTGATCCAAGGGATCACTGCAAGCAACAACGAGTCTTCGGAGCAAGCTAGAGCATGCACCAGCACAGGCTTGAGCACCACACAGATGCAAGGAAGAGACCAGAGAGGTATCAATCCTAGCCAATAGCCAAGTATCAAGCAACGGGTGATCATAGGATCACCAGGGTGTGACAGAGCATGCAAAGGCATGCTAGAGTCAAGCCTAGCAGTAACAGCAGTATAAGAATTGAACTCATGCACATACATGAACCAACAGGAGGTCCGGATGATCACAGAATCACCCAAAGCCACAGTTAATCAATCATTGTACCACAAGATAATCAAATAGATGCATTATAATTGTATGCAGAAGCACACTAACAAGAGATGGAGCAGTCTAGCCAACAATCATGCTCAATAGAGCATTCCCATGAATTACAACTCAATGAACATCACACAGAGGCACTGGTACTTGCATAAATGCAACGATTCATCAAAGAAATCAAGCCAGGGGCAGTTAAATAGTTACACAGCAAAGGCATATCACCATTAGCAGTAACAGGAATAACCTAGCATGGCAAGAGCATCACATAATGCTCATAAGCAAGTGCTCATGAGTCATAGCAGCACAGAGAGCCAGCACACATGAATAATTCAGAGGGAGAAGAAGACCAGCATGGCATAGGTTAGGGTCAGTAAGGCAATCGCAGCAGCAACACACGCACAGCAGCAGCACACGCACAACAGCAGCACACGCACGGAAGTAGCAGAGAGCACAGCAGCAGCGGCCAGCAAGCCAAAGCAACAGCACGGCATGGCATCTCCATGAGGAGAAGCAGCCGCAGCTCAGCTAGAAGGAGGAGAAGAAGAGAAGAGAAGGGGAGGCGTACCTGGAGCAGAGCACCACGGCGTACCCGTGGCGGCGCGGCGGCACAGACCGGCCATGGCAGCGCCAAGCCGCGGCCAAGCCAGGCGTCGCCGAGCGTAGAGGCTCCAGCAACACCACGGCAAGAGCGCAACAGCACCACAATGACCAGGGGCGCCGGCGAGCAACGGATTGACGGCGGATCTGTGCGGGCCGTGTCGCAGAGAGGTTGGGGGCGAACAGAGGCGGGGACGAATCGCAGATCGACGCGGACCATGAGGTGCACCGTTGAACGAAGGTTCATCCGCGAACCATCTCGTCGTCGGACGTGGCCGGAGACGGCCAGGTTAATGCGGCGACGACGGAGGCGACGACGGATCCCCAGAGAGCACGGGGAGAGCTAGGGTTAGGGAGCGACAGCGTCTACGGCGCGACTGGGTCGGTTGGACCGAGCCCAGTGGGCTGGTCCAACCTAACCAGCTCGACCACCTGACAGGTGGGGCCACAAGGGCATTTTGGTCCTTTCAAAATTAACCATTTAATTGTATCACTCTAGAAATTTTACAAAATAAATATAACTCTAAAAAAAATATATGAAAACCACTCAGCATAAAATTCTCTATCATAATAAAATATGAAATGGAATTTTTGAGACAAATGAAATTAAGTAATAATTTAATGAATATTATAATCATTAAAAATCACACCTCATATTTTTAATAATGAAAATGAGTCCATGAAACCTTTTGGACTTTGAAAACACCTTGGCAACATTCCAAGGTAGTATTTTACCTTAAATAGAGTATCCCTAAATTATTCTTAATAAACACCTCTTACATGAAATAATAAAGCATCGAGAAGGGGGGAACAAACCCTAAAATCTGAAAGCATGCATAATTGCTTCTTTAACCATTGCCCTTATCGGACAATGTTGCTTCTTTCAGAAATAGAGGATCAGGGTCAATCCAAAACATCCAACTGCACTATATCATAGTTGCCATGCAAGTTCATCCCTTGCTCATTTCACTTGAGTATTTTTACCAAATTACTTGCAAAGTACTATATTTACCACCCTTGCATTAAAAGCAAAATCACTATTTTCATAACTATGAATATGACTATATGGTTGGCAATGGAACCATGGAATATGTTGACATGGTGGAGGTTCCATTGCAATGGGTTTATATCCATCTAGGATTAAACAACAAATGTCGTCCAGTGATTCTTGTGCCGTAAAACTTGTGTTAACCATAAGATCTGGAGTGGGACGGAATAGTCAGTTGTACTTCCACCTCTCGTACATCAACGGATGCGCTTACTATAGACACTTGATCCCGAGGGACAAGCGGTGGGGTGGGGATCCCATTCTAATTCCCCACGGTAATGCGGTCTATGATGGGTTGCATTGGCCGGCGTAGGACCATGGTTGCGACCTGGTAGTTGTCGAGGTCGGAAGATATCCAAGTGATATAGCCCGGCGAGGACCCAAGGTCGGATTTGCAACAAAGGGTGGGTGTGCGAGGTAGCAGAGGAGTATGATTGGCTAAGACCTTATACCGGGCCTCACACCAACGGAAGTGTGGACGGGAAAGCTGCCCGGTTGGCACCAAGTTTAAGATCTCTTATGGGTAAAGCAACACACTTCTGCAGAGTGTAATGAATTGTGACCTGTCACTCCCTATTCCGGGTTTTGGAAAGGAACTCCATGAAGTTCTAGTAAACCGGTGAAGGTTGACGGACATAGTTCTTCTGAATAAAAGCAACCTTTTGAAGAAATGATTACAAAAAACCTGCATTGGTATTAGACTTTCTGGTCTAATGCCGTAGCTAGTGCATTAAACGCGTCTTTACTATAATGAAGTTGTTGAGTACGCTCGTACTCATACCTCTTATAATCCCCTGCTTAGATTGCCTGAATCGTATTGAGGAGGACACCGACGACCAAGAAGGAGCAGATGGGATCTGCTATGAAGAGCCAGATCTCTCCGGAGGTGTAGAAGGAGTAGACTACCTTATAGTCTACGGAGTCGGGGATGGTTCCGAAGGAGAACAAGTCTAGGATTGTGGAGTCGCAGTAGTAACCGAGCAGTGTGAACACTCCAGTACTTCGCTGCTCGAGTAGAATAAATGTATGGCCTGCTAAGACTGTTATATTGTAAGCTAAGTCGGGTTCACCTGGAACCCAGGACTATTCCTCTCTGGACCCAGGAGGAACTCCGTGGTGATATGTACATATGGTTTGTAATAATAAATGAATGAGTTATGGACCAACTATGTTCTGTTGTACTACTCTGAGGGATGCAATATTAGCGGATTGGTACTTTGTGAATGTTATATCAACGACTGGCATACTACAACATGCAGTGGTATGCAGGGTCACCACACCCGTTTCCTTTCACCACTTGCAAGTTTCATTGGCCACCTCCTCTTGCTGCTGGTGATCATGAGCCTTTCCATGCGGCTTAGAAGAAGAGGGATTACACTGAGGTTTCCCTTCTACCCTTGGAACTCTGAAACTTCCTCTTCTTGGTTGGGCTTAGGTAATTGAAAAAATCACCAAATTGGCCATTGATCCTCTCTTCTTCTTGCACACACATGGCAATCATCTTCTCAATGGCCCACTTTTTTGGCTGTGTGATGACCCACAAGTATAGGGGGTGTATCGTAGTACTTTCGATAAATAAGAGTGTCGAACCCAACGAGGAGCAGAAGGTGTTGACAAGCAGTTTCGATGAAGGATTCACTGTAAATGCTCACAGACAAGTATTCAGGGGGTTTTGATGTAACAGATGAATAAAGTACAAGTAAGTAAATGCGAGAGAAATAATTGCAGCGAGTGGCCCAATCCTTTTTAGCACAAAGGACAAGCCGGTTTGTTTACTTATAATGACCAAACGTTCTCGAGGACACACAGGATTTTAGTCTAGTGCTTTCGCTACATACAGTCGATTAATCTTCATTGTTTTGATAAGTGTTGTGTGGGTGAACCTGTGCTAATGTACCGCCCTTCCTAGGACTAATACATACTTGTGATTATACCCCTTGCAAGCATCCGCAACTACAAGAAAGTAATTAAGATAAATCTAACCACAGCCTTAAACTCTGAGATCCTGCGATCCCTCCTCGCATCGATATACCAACGGGGGTTTAGGTTTCGTCACTCCGGCAACCCCGCAATTGGCAAACGAGTACAAGATGCATTCCCCTAGGCCCATAAATGGTGAAGTGTCGTGTAGTCGACGTTCACACGACACCACTAGAAGAATAACACCACAACTTAAATATCATAACATTGAATATTACTCAACCATAGTTCACTACTAACAATTAGACATCACCCATGTCCTCAAGAACTAAACGAACTACTCACGAGACATCATATGGAACATGATCGGAGGTGATATGATGATGAATAACAATCTGAACATGAACTTGGTTCAATGGTTTCACTCAATAGCATCAACAACAAGTATGAATAGATACCGGGAGAGTTTCCCCTATCAAACAATCAAGATCAAACCCAAATTGCTACGGCGGTGACGATGTCCAGCGGTGGAGATGGCGGTGATGATGGTGGAGATGATGATGATGGTGATGGAGATGATGTCCAGCTCGATGGCGGTGACGATGGCGTCGATTTCCCCCTCCGGGAGGGAATTTCCCCGGCGGATTCCTGCCCGCCGGAGAGCTCTTTTCTCTTTGTGTTCTCCGCCCCGCAGAGGCGGCTGTAACCCTTCGTGAGGATTCCTCTCGGCTTAGGTCTTCGGGACGAAGGGTTTCGCGAAGAAAAGGAGGCGAAAGGGGTCGTGGGCCCCCGGACCACATGGCGGCGCGGCCGGGGCATGGGCCGCGCCGCCCTAGGGTGTGGGCCCACCCCGGCTCCTCCTTCCGGCTTCCTTCGTCATCCGGAAAAATAGGATTTTTGGTAAAACTCCCTTCCACGAGCTTGATCTTCCGAAATATTGCATCTCGACGGTGCTTTTTCCAGTGAGAATCCTCGGCTCCGGTGCTTGATCTCCAAATAATCATGAAACATGCAAAATAGATGAAATAACATAAGTATTGTGTCCCAATATGAAATATATCAATGAATAACAGCAAATTATGATATAAAATAGTGATGCAATTTGGACGTATCAACTCCCCCAAGCTTAGACTTCGCTTGTCCCCAAGCGAAACCGAACTCGGAAACAGGTCCACATGTTTATGGAGTGAAGAGTCGATAAATAAAATACGGACAAGAAGCATCATATTCATTCACACAAGACATTATAGTAAACAACTTCCTCATATAATTCAATCTTGAAACAAGTATAAGGTAGTCACAAATAAAGGTGCATAAGAAATAATAATTGGTGATGGCAAACTTTGTTCTTGGTCAGAGAACAGTTAACAGATTATACTTATCTATCGAGCAGCGCTCTCACATTAAAGCTTATGGTAAACTTGCATACTCAATCATATTAATCATTGATGACTTTCAAAGCTATATTCATTCAAGGTAAAACTTGTACTAAACAAGAAAGAGTAAAGACATGATGAAGCAAATCACAATATAATAGTTTAATCACAACAACTCAAATGCTTGCTTGAGATGGAGGGAAATAGGTTTACTGACTCAACATAAAGTAAAAGACAGGCCCTTCGCAGAGGGAAGCAGAGATTAAATCATGTGCTAGAGCTTTTTCAGTTTTGAAATCATATAAAGAGAGTAAAAGTAAAGTTTTGAGAGGTGTTTGTTGTTGTCAACGACTGGTAGCGGGTACTCTAACCCCCTGCCAAACAAACCTCCAAAGAGCGGCTCCCATGAAGGACGTTATCTCTACCAAGCAAGATAGATCATCCCTCTTCTCTTTTGTTTACACATGTACTTTAGTTTATTTTAAGGATGACACTCCCCCAACCTTTGCTTACACAAGCCATGGCTAACCGAATCCTCGGGTGCCTTCCAACAATCTCATACCATGGAGGAGTGTCTATTGCAAAATTAAGTTGCTTACTGATGAATCAGGGCAAAACATGTGAAGAGAATTATTAATGAAAGTTAATTAATTGGGGCTGGGAACCCCGTTGCCAGCTCTTATTGTAAAATTATAGGATAAGTGGATGAAGCCACTAGTCCTTTAGTGGAGGCTGCCTAACAAGACTGAAAGATAAAACACCACATACTTCCTCATGAGCTATAAAACATTGACACAAATAAGAAGTAATAAGTTTTGAATTGTTTAAAGGTAGCACATGAAGTATTTACTTGGAATGGCAAACAATACCATGCGGTAGGTAGGTATGGTGGACACAAATGGCATAGGTTTGGGTTCAGGTTTGGATGCACGAGAAGTAATCCCTCTCAGTACAGGTCTTTGGCTAGCAAGGTTAATTAGCAAGCATAAGAGTTGAGGTGAAACAAACAAATATACATGTGATAGAAACAATCATGCATCTTACTTGTAAACACAAACAGTTTTAACTTCAGAATACTAAGCTAAGAATTGATAAGAAAGATAATAGTATCTTCTACATGTATTTCCTCTATTCTTCTTAAACTCAAAGTGTTGTTGCTATTGACCATTGCTAAGTTTGCCAAAACTAAATAGATTAACTTAATGCTCCCAAAGTGGTACCAATACTAAAATCAAGATCAATCATATAGTAGAAATTGCAAACTAAAATAAGGTGTGCAATATGTAAATGATAAGACTTCTCATTAATATTCCATAACGATAACTCACACCAAGGGATACATAGACAAACTAAAGGAGAGATACTTCCATACCGCAACCCATCTCATACGATAACTTCCCTACTCATGATATGACACTACTTGATAGTAAAAAGTAAAAGGTAATGATAATGTGATACCGCGGCACTCCCCCAAGCTTGGAACAAACCAAGGGGATGCCAATACCGATGATGAATTACTCCTTTGGTGATGGTGGTGATGAATTCTTCCCGCGCTTCTTAATAAACTCCTTCAACTTCAGTTTCTCAGCTTGACAATTCTGCACTAAGATTCGAAGAGATTCATTGTTATCTGAGGTTGGCGATGACGACCTTGTGATGCGAATCGAGTGGTATTCAATCATTCTTCGGAGACGGCAATTCTCCTCCTGGAGTATCTCCACTTCTCTTCTTAGAGCCCGATATTGATCACAAAACTCATCAGTAATCCGTAGAACTTCTTCCATCATGGGGAAGGAGTCGAGGCTAAGAGCGGGTGGTAGAGGTCCCTTCAAGTTATGAGAAAAAGAACGTTGAGTGTCGACAGATCCCACCAAGATTTGCTTGCTCCCTCCGGCTTGCTGATCTTGTCTCGATGGCACCTCCTTCACTTCTTCCTCCGAAAGTCCCTTGCCCTTGTTCTTGGCGACCATGGTGCCTCTAAACTGAAAACAGATCCTGGCAGAAACAGCTCGAAACAAAACACGTCGAGAAAACGATATACGGACCTCCAGGGGTCCGGGGGATTTTATAATAAAAATTTTCAGAACAAACGGAAAGTACCGGATCGAACCGCAGTCGGAAAGGGGCGACGAGGCGGCCGGACCACAGGGCGGCGCGGGCCCAGGCCAGGCCGCGCCGGCCTGTGGTGCCACGCCCTCGTGCGTCCTTTCCACTCCGTTTCGAACTCGTAATTTTTCATATTTTCCAAAAACAACAAAAATAATGTTCGGAAAGTAAATCGCGAACTTTTCATTACCGATCATCGTTACCTATTCGAAGTCGAGTTACGGCGGATCTGTCAATTTGTCCCTTGATGAAAGCCTCCGGTGTTTCCACTCGAATAATATCAACATCAACATTATAAGAATCACCCGAGATATAATGCTTGAGTCTTTGTCCATTCACCACTTGCGTAGCATTGCCTTGGAGAGAGCTAATTTTAATTGCTCTCGAACGATACACCTCCTCAACAACATATGGTCCTTCCCATTTCGAGTGTAATTTCCCTGCAAAGAATCTGAGACGAGACCGATACAATAGGACTTTATCCCCAATATTAAACTCTCTTTTGATGATCCTTCTATCATGCCATTTTTTAACTTTTTCTTTAAAGAGTTTAGCATTTTCATAAGCTTCACTTCTCCATTCATCTAGAGAACTTAATTGTAACAACCTCTTATCACCGGCAAGTTTAGGATCTCTATTTAATTCTCTAACAGCCCGATAAGCTTTGTGTTCTAGTTCTAAAGGTAAATGACAAGCTTTTCCATAAACCATTTTATAAGGTGACATTCCCATGGGGTTTTTATAAGCAGTTCTATAAGCCCATAGTGCGTCTTTCAATTTACTAGCCCAATTCTTTCTAGATTTATTAACGAGTCTTTCCCAAAATAGATTTAATTTCTCTATTTGATAGTTCTACTTGACCACTACTTTGAGGGTGATAAGCGAAGCAATTCTATGATTAATACCATACTTAGCAAGAGTTTTTCTAAAACCTCCATGAATAAAATGAGAACCTCCATCGGTCATAATATATCTAGGTACTCCAAATCTAGGAAAAATAATATCTAAAAGCATTTTTAAAGAGGTCTCACCATCAGCACTTTTTGTAGGTATGGCTTCCACCCATTTAGTAACATAATCAACAGCAACAAGTATATGAGTGTTACCTTTTGAAGAGGGAAACGGTCCCATGAAGTCAAATCCCCAACAATCAAATGGTTCAATAACAAGAGTATAATTCATAGGCATTTCATTGCGTCCGGAGATATTACCAACCCTTTGACATTCATCACAAGATAAAATAAACTTCCTTGCATCTTTGAAGAGAGTTGGCCAATAAAAACCTGATTGTAGAACCTTTTGCGCGGTTCTATCTCCGGCGTGATGTCCTCCATAAGCACTGCCATGACATTTACTCAATATCTCTTGTTGTTCATATTCGGGAACACACCTTCGCATAATACCATCCACTCCTTCTTTATATAAGTGTGGGTCATCCCAGAAATAATGCCTTAAGTCATAAAAGAATTTCCTTCTCTGCTGAGCTGAAAAGGTTGGAGGCAAGTACTTGGAAACAATAAAGTTAGCATAATCAGCATACCAAGGACTGTCTCGCGAGCTCACCTTTATTACAGCCAATTGTTCATTTGGAAAACTATCATTAACGAGAACAGGATCATAAGCAATATTTTCCAATCTAGACAAATTATCAACAACAGGATTATCAGCACCTTTCCTATCTACAATATGTAAATCAAATTCTTGCAAAAGAAGTACCCATCTAATAAGCCTCGGCTTAGCATCTTTCTTTGTCATAAGGTATCTAATTGCAAGCATGATCAGTATGAATTGTAACTTTTGAATCAACAATATAAGATCTAAATTTATCACAAGCAAAGACTACAACTAACAATTCTTTTCAGTAGTAGCATAATTTCTTTGAGCAGCATCAAGAGTCTTACTAGCATAATGAATAACATTTAATTTTTTATCTACTCGCTGTCCAAGAACAGCGCCTACAGCAAAATCACTAGCATCACACATAATTTCAAAAGGTAAATTCCAATCAGGAGGTTCAACTATAGGAGCAGTTGTTAAGGCTTTCTTTAGAGTTTCAAAAGCTTCCTTACAATCATCATCAAAAACAAAAGGTACATCTTTTTGAAGAAGATTAGTAAGAGGTTTTGAAATCTTGGAGAAATCTTTAATAAATCTCCTATAAAACCCAAGCATGACCAAGAACACTACGAATACCTTTAACATCCCTCGGATAGGGCATCTTCTCAATAGCTTCAACTTTAGCTCTATCAACTTCAATACCTCTCTCGGAAATTTTATGTCCCAATGCAATTCCTTCATTAACCATAAAGTGGCATTTCTCCCAATTAAGAACAAGGTTAGTTTCTTCACATCTCTGCAAAACTTTATCAAGGTTTCGCAAGCAACTATCAAAAGAATTCCCGTAGACAGAAAAATCATCCATGAATACTTCCACAATACTCTCACAAAAACCATGAAAAATAGCAGACATGCATCTTTGAAAAGTAGCAGGAGCATTACATAAACCAAAAGGCATACGCCTATAAGCATAAGTTCCATAGGGACAAGTAAAAGTGGTTTTCTCTTGATCTTTAGCTTTAACAGCAATTTGTGAAAACCCAGAATAACCATCAAGAAAGCAAAAATGAGTATTTTTAGATAACCTTTCTAGCATTTGATCAATAAATGGTAAAGGGTAATGATCTTTCTTAGTAACTTTATTAACTTTTCTATAATCAATGCACATTCTATACCCTACAACTACTCTTTGAGGTATGAGCTCATCATTATCATTAGGCACAACGAGTCATTCCTCCTTTCTTAGGAACGCAATGCACAGGACTAACCCATCTACTATCGGCGATAGGATATATAATACCAGCTTCAAGAAGTCGTAATACCTCATTTCTTACCACATCCTTCATCTTAGGAATTAGACGACGCTGAGGTTCAACAACAGGTTTCGCATCATCTTCCATATTAATGGCATGTTGGCAAATAGAGGGAGAAATCCCCTTCAAGTCATCAAGAGTATAGCCAATAGCACTTCGGTGTTTCTTCAATATTTGCAATAATCTTTCTTCTTCAAACTCGTAAGCTTAGAACTAATAATAACAGGATATATTTTCTTATCATCAATATGAGCATATTTAAGATTATCGAGTAAAGGCTTTAAATCAAAAACAGGATCTTCCTTTGGTGGCGGTGTTGTACCCAAGTCTTCCACCGGTAAATCATGTTTGAGAATAGGTTGGCGAAGAAAAATCTCCTCAAGCTCCTCTCTTTCCTTCCTAAAGACTTCACTCTCGCTATCCTCCAAATGTTGCTGCAAAGGATTATTAGGAACAAGAACAATAGATGCACACTGCTCCATTTTAAAATCATTACTAGGCAAATCAGCTTTATAAGGGGTTTTAGTAAATTTAGAGAAGTTAAACTCATAAGATTCACCAGCAAATTTAGTCAAAATTTTCTCTTTCTTGCAATCTATAATAGCTCCACAAGTATTTAGAAAAGGTCTACCAAAAATGATAGGACAATAGTCACTAGCAGCAGAGCCAAGTACCAAAAAGTCAGCAGGATATTTAATCTTACCACATAGAACTTCCACATCTCGAACAATACCAATTGGAGAAATAGTTTCTCTATTAGCCAGCTGAATAACCACATCAATATCTTCAAGTTCACAAGAATCAATTTCGTGCATAATCTCCGTGTAAAGCTCATAAGGTATAGCACTAACACTTGCACCAATATCACATAAACCATAATAGCAATGATCACCAATTTTAACGGATAGCATAGGAACACTAGCTTGTTTGGGTTTATTAGGATGTGAAACAATATTAGAAGCATCTTCACAGAAAATAATATGACCATCCTCTACATTTTCAGTCACAAGATCTTTAACAATTGCAACAGCAGGTTCAACTTTTATTTGTTCTTCAGGTTCTCTAGGTTTCTTTTCACTTTTATGAACCGCACTATTTATAACAGAGTACTCTTTCATTTTAGCAGGAAAGGAGTTTTTTCAATATACGCTTCAGGAATAACACGATCAGCAGTTTCAATTACAACACACTTATTAATAGATGAATCAATTTTATCTTTGTACGGTTCATGATACTTATCAAAATTCTTCTTAGGCAATTCATAATGAGAGGCAAAAGCTTTATAAAGGTTTGCAGCAACTTGAGAATCAAGACCATATGTAGCACTAATATTACGAAATGTATCGGTATCCATAAAAGCTTCAATGCATTTATAATCATAAATTATACCGATTCTCTATCTTTGTCGTTCTCCCAACCTTCGGTATTTTCTTGGATCCGATCAAGAAGGTCCCTTTTAAACTCTTCTTTGTTGCGTGTAAATGATCCAGAACAAGAAGTATCCAAGCAAGGTCTTGTCTTGAAAAGAAAGTCTTGCATAGAAATTATCAATAATAATATTACCAGGAAGCTCATGAATGGGGCATTTGAGCATTAAAGACTTCAATCTCCCCCAAGCTTGGGCAATACTCTCTCCATCATGAGGCCAGAAATTATATATGCGGTTCCGATCTTTGTGAATTTCACTTGGAGGATAAAATTTGGAATAAAATAAAGGCACAATGTCCTCCCAATCAAGAGAATCACCATTCTTCAACAATTTATACCAATGCGCCGCTTTACCAGACAGCGATATAGAGAATAGCTTCTTCCTAACTTCATTCATAGCAATACCTGCACACTTGAATTACCCGCATAATTCATGCAAAAACAATAAATGATCACCAGGATGGACAGTTCCATCCCCTTCATAGCGGTTATCCATAACATGTTCAATAATTTTCGTAGGTATTTTATATGGTATTACTTCCTCACCTGGCGCCTCATCCACTACCGTTGCAGTAGTAGTAGATTTCCCAAATAGAAATTGAAGAGAAGATCTCTCCATAATGATTTATAGCAGCAGGCAGAAATAAAATCAGCACAAACAGTAAAGGTTTTCCTTACCAATTCCACTTACCAATAGCGCTTCACTCCCCGGCAACGGCGCCGGAAAATAGTCTTGATGACCCACAAGTATAGGGGGTGTATCGTAGTACTTTCGATAAATAAGAGTGTCGAACCCAACGAGGAGCAGAAGGTGTTGACAAGCGGTTTCGATGAAGGATTCACTTGTAAATGCTCACGAGACAAGTATTCGGGGGTTTTGATGTAACAGATGAATAAAGTACAAGTAAGTAAAATGCGAGAGAAATAATTGCAGCGAGTGGCCCAATCCTTTTCAGCACAAAGGACAAGCCGGTTTGTTTACTTATAATGACCAAACGTTCTCGAGGACACACGGGATTTTAGTCTAGTGCTTTCGCTACATACGAGCTGATTAATCTTCATTGTTTTGATAAGTGTTGTGTGGGTGAACTCTGTGCTAATGTACCGCCCTTCCTAGGACTAATACATACTTGTGATTATACCCCTTGCAAGCATCCGCAACTACAAGAAAGTAATTAAGATAAATCTAACCACAGCCTTAAACTCGAGATCCTGCGATCCCTCCTGCATCGATATACCAACGGGGGTTTAGGTTTCGTCACTCCAGCAACCCCGCAATTGGCAAACGAGTACAAGATGCATTCCCTAGGCCCATAAATGGTGAAGTGTCGTGTAGTCGACGTTCACACGACACCACTAGAAGAATAACACCACAACTTAAATATCATAACATTGAATATTACTCAACCATAGTTCACTACTAACAATTAGACATCACCCATGTCCTCAAGAACTAAACGAACTACTCACGAGACATCATATGGAACATGATCAGAGGTGATATGATGATGAATAACAATCTGAACATGAACTTGGTTCAATGGTTTCACTCAATAGCATCAACAACAAGTATGAATAGATACCGGGAGAGTTTCCCCTATCAAACAATCAAGATCAAACCCAAATTGCTACGGCGGTGACGATGTCCAGCGGTGGAGATGGCGGTGATGATGGTGGAGATGATGATGATGGTGATGGAGATGATGTCCAGCTCGATGGCGGTGACGATGGCGTCGATTTCCCCCTCCGGGAGGGAATTTCCCCGGCGGATTCCTGCCCGCCGGAGAGCTCTTTTCTCTCTGGTGTTCTCCGCCCCGCAGAGGCGGCTGTAACCCTTCGTGAGGATTCCTCTCTGGCTTAGGTCTTCGGGACGAAGGGTTTCGCGAAGAAAAGGAGGCGAAAGGGGTCGTGGGCCCCCCAGACCACATGGCGGCGCGGCCAGGGCATGGGCCGCGCCGCCCTAGGGTGTGGGCCCACCCTGGCTCCTCCTTCTGGCTTCCTTCGTCATCTGGAAAAATAGGATTTTTGGTAAAACTCCCTTCCACAGTTGATCTTCCGAAATATTGCATCCTGACGGTGCTTTTTCCAGCAGAATCCTGGCTCCGGTGCTTGATCTCCAAATAATCATGAAACATGCAAAATAGATGAAATAACATAAGTATTGTGTCCCAATATGAAATATATCAATGAATAACAGCAAATTATGATATAAAATAGTGATGCAATTTGGACGTATCACTGTGCATTGTAATTCACAGCAAAGGCCTCAAATTATTTTGGAAGTGAAGCAAAGATCAGATGGATGATGAACTGTTCTGGAAGCTCCATGTCCATAGACTTGAGCTTGGAAGACATATTGCTCATCTTCAATATGTGATCCCTTACTCCACCACCAGTGCGCTTTGTGGTGACAAGCTTTCTTATGAGAGTGCTAGCATAGGCCTTGGAAGACCCAATAAACTAGCTCTCTACATATTTCAGGTACTCACTGGAGGTGTCACATTGTGGGACTGCTCCCCTTATAGCCTTCAAAATGGAGCTCTTAATCACCATCAAGCACTTTCTGTTGGAGAAGTCCCACTTAGCACGATCAAGATCGCACTTCATTCTTATTTGTCCATGGTTATGAAACCTTTTGTTGAAGTCAACTTCACTTTCTTTGTCGCCCCTCACGGGGACCTTAGGTTCTATGGGACAAGTCTTTATGAGTGCCAAGTTGAGGTCAAGGAAAGCAAGCCCCATCTCAATCTTCTCTCGCCGTGAGCCATAGTTCCTTCCGTTGAGGGGCTCAATAGCCGAGATAAAACTCATAGGATCACCTGAAACAAAATTTTCATCAAAAATGAGATAATTCAAAGTTGTTCAAATTAAAACATGGCACTTCTCAATATTAATTCTACATCACCGTTGGGCAGAAAAAGAACCAGTAATGATAACACTGACTCTTTGCGGAATACAATTTTATTAACAACGTTGGTCATTAAATAAAATCATCATACTCAAAAATAATTCTCATTTCCTAATTTATTTTTCCCGTTGGTCCAATTAAATTAGGAAAATTAAAATATGACTTCAACTTAACTAGCACAACGGAAACTTAACTTAATTTTCAAATTTTAACACATAGGAAAAAATTCTATAACTTACTTTTATTCATGCTACTAAACAATTTTCAGAAAATAAAACAGAAAATATCACTGGAAAAAAATGTCATACAGCCCAAATGGGCCCTTCTCTTATGTCTCTGTTAAAATAAAACAAGCAAGGGGCCGAAACGCACCCACGTCGCTAGCTGGACCGAGCCCAGCAACTGGTACACGGCCTATGCTGCTCTTCCTTGGGCCCGAGGAGCGTCCCAGCGATTCTTGGCTGTCAGATCGCATCGGACGGCCGTGCGGCCGGTTTCGGCCGCAGAAAACCGGTCGGAAGCCGGCCCGAAACCCTATCCCATCTCATTCTCCTCCCTCCGCGCCTCTCTCACTCACCTTGCACGGTGTCGCGGTGAGACGCGGAAGACGACCGTGGCCGCTGAAGCAGGCCGTTGCGCGGGGAGGCGGGCGACGCCATAGCCAATCCTCTGGCTGGTGCGCGCGTTCCCCTTGCGGGTGGTCGCGCCGCCGTCGAGCGGACTGGCCGCGGTGCCCTAGCATGGCCCCTATGCAGAGGCGGAGGCCACTTCCCGGAGCTCGCCGGTAGGTGGAGGCCGGCATGGATGCCGCCTCCCTCTCTCTTCCCCTTCTCTCATATCAATTTCGTGTTTTACTCGGGATACATCCGATCTAGGGTCAGGGTTTGCCAAAAATTAAAACTTCTCTGTTCTGTTTTTCCCGGATTTACTTCTACCTCAGCTAGATCAACGAACTAGGCTTAGCTCTGATACCAATGTTAGTTCTAATAGGATCTCTAGCTGCTGCATCTAGTGAGTATATGTCTAGTCTAACCGGGAACAAAAACAAGAGGGGAAAAGGCGTGGCATGCCGTCGGACTTGTTCGACGAGGAGCTCGCCATGGCAGCGATGAAGGAGTGTCGGCGATGTCGGTGGTGCTTCCCGCCGCTACAACACCAAACCATATCGGGTGGTCTTAGGGTTGGTGTGTTGGTGGGGAGGTTGGCAGCGGACGAACCTTGGCGTCCGTGCCCCGCTCTCCACCTCTTTAATATGGCGCTGGCGACGGGGCTGACCAACCATACGTGATTGGGAGGCTCCGATCAGGGCGTGAGACAAGGTCGTGCTCGACCGTTGGGTCGAGAGCGAGGAGATCAACCCAACACGACTTAGTTCATATATGTTGTAACGTTTCAGCCATGGTTATCTTTGTTACTAGATAGGAACGCGCGGCTTGCCGCGCGCTTGCCCGCCTACGGCGAGCAAGCAGAAAATGAAAACACGTTGTGATAGAACAAAATAAGAAGGAACAATTGCTGAAATTAAAAGGTGGCATCCAATTCTATTCCATGTTTGGATGCACAAACCATGAAATCGAAGTGCATAGTGGCAGGGAGAGGGCTAGAAGAGGTCGATTTGGAGTTTGCAAGGGAGAGGCCACCGCTCGCCGCCGTTCCCCTCCCGGCCAAGGAGGGGGCACCGCCCACGATTATTCCATTACAGGCAAGTGAGAGGCCATCACCCGCCGCCATTCCCCTGGCTAGGGAGAGGCGGCCGTCTACCGATGTTCCCTTGCCGGCCAGGGAGAGGCCACCCTCCACCGCCATTCCTCTACCACCATTGTTAGTATTGATGGGCTTTATTTGTAACGTGTGTCAATGTGCGACATGACAACTGTTTTTTCCTTCTCACAATATTTTATTATCAAGAGAAAGTGAGGCGAGTAAGTAGGAATGAAGACACCCTGTGAAAGAACAAAATTAGAGGGAACAATGCTGTAATATAGTAGAAGGGGCATACATAAGCATAGTACATTATATTAAGAGGTCATTAGAACATACTAATAAGAGTTGTCCTCTACACATGTTGATACACCGAAGAATATACTACCGTTACATACAACAAAAGAGCTAAATTGATTAGCTGCAGCCTTAAGGGCAATCCATTGTTTCTGTTCAGCAGTTCTAAGGACTATATTACAAAAGATCATAGACATGACACCCGATCTTTTTCATCTAAGGGGCTTTTCTACTTCGTCCAGCTTGGTCTGTAGGCTAGCGCTTCGTTCCTTCAGCATTTGCGCAGTGTTATTTATGTTTGAGAAAGCTGCCTTCACATCATCATGTATGACCTCCTGTCCCCCAAAGTAGCCTAATATTGCCATGTTATGAAACTGATAAGCAAAGGATCTCATGTGTCTAACAGATAGGAACCAACCTCTACCCAGTCTTGTGCTTTTAAATTTTGCCTTCTTGAGTTCAGTCTTCAGTTTTTTGTTCTCTTTCTGTAGCTGCATTAATCGACCGTAGTTTAAATCCTTGATCACCAGGTTAGCTGCACTTTCCAGACACCTTATGGCTGCGACAGCTGCTGTGTGGTGAGCTACAGCGACGTCCATGCTCCTGATACCTGATATAGTCGTGGGGACAAGGGAACCTTGAAAGAGAACTTTAGATGTGTTGAAAGTAACAGACACACATTTCTTGTTGTCTCCGTATAGCTTGTGCTGGTATTGAGCTGGTGGAAGTCCAAGCTGCATCAGCATTTGATCAAGCATCATTGCTCCTGGAATCGTCAGAAGTATTTGAACATTCTGTAGCATGGATCATTGGCGGAGAGATGGTCAGCTACAATGAAAGCGAACAATAGCTAATATACCTGAATACTAATCAAAACAGTATATATCATGTCTTGTTGGTTTTAAGGGGTTTTACTGTAACAGGGTGTGTATGTATAGAGTGTTTTAGGTTAGCATCTATTCTGATTACTTTTCTGCACATTGCTTACACAGTAATAGTTACCTCTAGTATGTTGAATCATGTATAGCTAGTTGACCCTCTAATCTTACTAATGGTGAAAATGGCCTTCTTTTCTGAGATGGAAGGAGCATATGAAAGTCCAGGGTTGCACCTTGTTGTTAATCGACGAAGCAGACCCTACGGAGTAATCTTCAATACCATTATCAGCGCTCATCTTCAAAGGCGTGCTCTTTGTTGACGATGACACAATCAGAGTCAAGTTTTGTTTTGAGAGAAGAACCTAAGGAGGGGAAAAATCAAAATTGGTGGCTAGGATAAAGAGCCATTTTAATACAAGGCATAGTAGTGTCTGAATCTAGTACAAAAGGAACCAATTTTCCAATGCAGCACATATCTTTAACTTTGCCATGGCCTCAATAGATTTGCCTCGATCAGGAGCAATAAATAATACACCCTTTTACCTTAGGCTACAAGTAATATAAAAAGATTTGTTTGTAGATCTAACTACCCTGAGCTAATATGCTGCAGCAACCAAGCAGTACAGATCTTGGAAGCAGGTAGTTGAACAGGCCAAGAACATAAAGGATGAGGAGCACTTACCCAACAGGAAAGTGAAGAAGATCTTGGTTTCGTGAAGAAAAAGCAGGCAGCACCAATACCTGTGGAAAGAGTAACAGGCATTAGATTCATAACCAGAACACCATGGGCAAAGGCAAACTGTACTCTCCTCTGCATCACCTCAAGCAGAAATGGTTTTGAGCAAAATACTAAGGTTCAGCCCACTAAAAGTCTGATCCACTAGGTTTTATTGGTCTATCCTTCAGACTGGCCCGCCCATCATTTTCTGTCTAGTTCCGCTACTGTCCAGAAAACCACCTTGCAGTGCGGACACCGATATTCAGGAGAGCCATGGTACGATCTATCTGCATAGTTCGCTGAGGCGAAGAAAAAGGTAAGATCCCTGCAAACATAAAACGCAAGGAAAACCACCGCAACATCACAACCTACCTTTTAGAAACTCGGCAAATTCGGCAGGAAATCCTGTCCAATCAGTCGGTAGGGGGCCTGTCACTACATGCTCTATGTACATCGCAAAAAAAGGACACAACAAACATCAACATAGTACAGAGAACCAAACAACGAAGCAGACAAATAGTACAACGGGATGGCACCTCGGAATTTATGACGCCGAAGATCAATGGTCTTCCTACGGATCCTACGGTTTCGGGCCTGAATAGAGTGATCCACATGTGGGTGAAAACCATCCCCTATCCAACCAAACACATGAAACAACATAAGAAATCTCACTGGGAGACACAGCAGGGAGGGGGGAGGCAGAAGACAAGAAAGAAAAGGAGCCCTACTCTTTCTCTTATACTTAGACCAATCTACAGGAGCAGACGGTCCAGGATCGCAAGGCACAGGACCAGTAGGCACAGGAGGATCCTGTGTCCTAGACAACGGCCGGGGACGTCGAGCCCGAGCAGGACGAGGAACAGCAGTTCCAGGGACAGCAGGCACACGCACACCCCGTGGCCTAGATGGCCGAGGATTACGAGGCCGAGGATTACGAGGCATCCTGTACAGCAGGCATGAACAAACAAAATACCCTACAGAACCAGGGCAAAGAGAGAATATGAAAATGAAAGCAGCATCACCCATGAAACCAACAATAATAATGCAAGGATTTAACTCACAGAATGGAAAAATAACACTTATTCGAGCAGAGGGCCTGCTTACTACAACATGAGCACACGCGATATTAAAAAATGCCAAGAATACACAAGCCTAAATCCTATGCACCGACGAAACCAGGTGAGAGCAGAGCAACCGGAGCTGAAGTACCGTATCCACGGACTCATCAGAACCTACCACAACAGCAGAGCCGGAAGCGTGGGCTAACCTAGCAACAGCTGCGGCGAGCAAAGCAGCAGACCGAGCAAGAGTCCTATAGCCCACCAGAAACCAAGCAGAGAAAGGGCATGGCAGAATGAAGAATACCTGAAGAGAACAACAGCCAAAAGCATACGCCGAATATGCCAATTGATAGAGCGAACCAACTCAGCACCTAGAGCACATACAATAAATGGATTAAGAGCAGTAAATCACGGGCAGTGAATATAGCAGAAACATCAATGTGTTTATTCGTGCAGGTCCTGACACTGCCAACCATTGGCTTTTCTTGGTAGAAACCAAGATATGCCTCAGCATCTCAGACATCTAATTTTTACAGTGTTTTATGGAAGGGCCTTAGGCCACACTTCATTAGGGTAGAAGAGAAAAAAATTACAAGGGGAGCCACAATGTGGCGAGTGACGACCGAGCAAAAGAAAACATTACGCAGGTCTAAACACAACTCTAGGTGAACCTCTAAGAGAAGGCAAGGGTGTCCTAGAGCAGATGATAGGTCTTCTTTAGGCGTGCTCCTCCATTATGGTGCTGGGTTGCAAACTAAAGAAGACCAAACCTATCCAGACACAAACCGACACTTGCACGAGGTAGAACCAACCAACCGAACGGCAAGGTAAAGCGAACTGTACCCACTAAAGGCAGAGTTAACTATACCTGAGTAAGCCGAGGCGCAGAAGCATACCAAGAGCGCACAAATCCTCAAGAGGAAGCCAACCCAGAACCAACACCAGCACCAGCTAGAGCACATCAATAGAAGCGAAGGATCAGATTAGGAGCAGCAAAACATATCAAAGAAATGCATCGACGTTTGTGGTATATTTACAAGAGGCACAACACCTACAGATACAGAACCAACAATTCAGCAATACAACAGGCACAACAGCTAGATCTACAGAATTTAAGCCAACAATAGCAATAAAAGTAAAGGATCGGATTGGGAGCAGCAAAAGAGATCCAAGAAATGCACTGATGTTTCTGGGTTTCGTATGCCAATGCTAGTTGAGCATCTGGACAATTGATGCCACGCGTCGTGCACTACAGTCTGTCATGCAATGTCTACCAATTCTGAAACAATGTTAAGTGAAAACGACTGATATTGACCTTGAAAAGGAATCGAGATGATCTTTCAACCGGTGACTTTATTTTCGTTATGGAGAGAAACGCACTTGTCAGCACAATCTGATGTAAAAGAAGCAGATCAGTGATGAAACTACTCAAAGGCCAATGCTATACACGGCTAATCTACCGTCCATGGTTGCGGTTGTTGCTGGCTGCTGTGGCAGCCATATGATGAAATTATGGGCCCTTATTTGTCGCATGCAGAATATTGCCAATTCTCGAGAAGATGCAGGTAACATGTCATACTTTTACTTATGATGATGGGATGTCCCAAGTATCTGATCTTCCCTAATATTGTCAGCTCTAAAATAACTTCCCGAGAAGATGGCTATACTAACAACAAACACTGACTAAACCTAGGTTGGGTCGCTCTGGGACCATAGGCCGGTAGTGAGGGGAAATTAGAAGGTATCAGATAAAAGGAGATCAACTTTTACCACAAGATGCAGAGCTAAGATAACATTTGACGACATCCTAGTATCTGAAGCCTAATCACGTTTGTAACCGATGCACCATCGTTGAGGTCTCACTCGCAGCAGGCAAAGAATTAGCCAGGTTAGCATGTCTTTGCTCTCCACAGATAGAAAAACAATATCACCCACAAGCAAAAAACAAAAACCCCTAAGTCTGATGATATCTCCTAAACAACCTAGATCTACAGCATCTACCATAACCTAGATCCAAATTAACCACCTGAAAGGCAGCAAACATACATATCAGGGATCCATACTCAGCAAGACGAATAGTAAGTACCATGAGTTGAGCAGCAGGACAGATCTAGCATTTAAATCTAAGAAGAGCTAACATGAGAACAAGAACAACAGCAGGTGTACCATGGGAAAGTAATATTCACCTCCTAGAAAGCACGGGACGACGCCAGTACCTTCCAAGAACAATCAACCGGTGTTGAAGATCCCTGCAAGAACAAAAACGAACAGGCAAGAGATTTAGTTGGTGCCCAGACTCAGCAGCCTGCCGACGAGAGCAGCCTACAGCCCGCTCACCTCAACCAGCAGCGGCACGAACGAGGGCCATGGCTGTCGCAAGGTCAACCCAGACGAGATCTGGAGAGGAAGCGAAGAAGAGCAAGAAGAGGGGGCGCGCGGCGGGAGTGGGTGGGGGAAACGCAAGGAGAGAGGCGGCTTCGGATAAGAAGGAGCCCCCAGGGGCACCGGAAACACGTCGCCGGCTGTAGAGGCGTACCCGACGACGAAGCAGGGGGCAGCACGTCGGGCACCGCGCGCGCCGGAGGACGCGAAATCCCGAGGCTAGCCTCGAACGAAGCGAAGATTGACAGCGCAGGCCGTGTCTGCTCTCTCTCCACGGAGGAGGAGGGGGCCCCTCCATCGCCGGCGAGCCCATCCCGGCCTGTACCCGTCGAGGAAGGAGGCGCCGCCACGTCCGGCACGCACCGCTCGCGTCCGGCTCTCCCGCAGCAAATGAAAACGGAAATGACAAAAATGCCCCCGGTGGGCGTGGGTAAGCACAGCCGGAGCCACCGCGAAGCGGTGCGGAACGACGTCGACACGCGCAGACGTAGGTCCTGCCGCTGACATCCGGGCCCCGGGGAAAGCAGGCCCTATTTGTCAGCGCGTGGGCGGGCAGGGCACGGGCGGTGAAAAGGATTCGCGCGATTTGGACGGTTCGGACCACATGAGCAGTACCCAGAGACCGGTCGGACGGCCAGGATGGCTCGATCGGAAGGTTGGACGGCTCACAATACGCCACGTCACAGAAACGGACGGCCCAGATTCAGGTGGCCTGGATTGAGCCCCTAGAGTGCAGCAATGTTTAAAAGAGATGTACGCTGTGTGAATTACTTTGATACAGAGGCCAGGATTTTAACCTTCTTCTCACTGTAATGTCCTCTGTTGACTTCATCCACCTCGTGTTGATTTGATCCTTTGCGTATAATGGTTGGGGCACGGAATTCAATATATCATGTGGTAAGACTAGTCATAGTGGGAAGTAACATAGAGTAGTAACATGCACATGTTACTACTCTATGTTATTACCTTCATAGTGGTTAGTAACATCAAAGTAGTATCATATATGTCTTCATTAATTAGCTTATAGACTCATTGTATCTTGAGAAGTGTGATGTTACGGTAACTAGCTAGTATGTTACTCCATCCTCCTCTCTCCTCATTAACTCACTGCCACATAAGCAAATTTGCTGAGTTGGACACTTAGTTACTAGACTTAGTTACTAGTGAATTTACTCCCACTATGAGTAGTCTAAGAAAGAAATAAACTCCAGACCTGTTTACCACCATTTAAGATGGGTAATTGCCAAAGCATCGTACAGTAGGAGTACGTGCGATTTCCTCTATTCATTGCATCTATGTTTATATATATACAGAATTGACTCTTCTTATTTCACGAACGATGAACTAGCTAGCTGGGATTGTCGAAAAGTCTGGAAGAAATGCTTGATGAAAATGAGAGGTATCGAGAAGGAATGTACTACAATCAGTGACTTCGTGCTTCCATGGTCTATGGCTACAGTTTGCGGGGTCCCAACGAGAAAAACAACCATGTTTGTCAGGTCAAGCTGTCCATCTAGGTGACTAAGCATATCCGCCAGAGATCTGATAGAGCAGCGGTGACACTGCAGTGGCGCAGAATGCTCCAGTATTATAGGGTGGCACATGGCGAACAACGAAACTTAGATCACATAACCTTGATTGTGCCTCTCGTCGTTTCTCAAATGTTCGTTATCTCGTACCTGAGTCATTGGTGCGGGGAGACACAATAAGAACCATGTAAAGATAATAACCGTCTAATATATTCATTGGACCTGTATCATCTCACAGCGGAGGACTAACATGCCACCGCAGTCGATTGCTTTATTCAGCATTATATTGAGTTGAACCTTCTTTGTAAATTTGCCATGTGTTTAATGGATCACGAGTAGTTCTGTGCAGCCGTATTTACCCGAAAAAAGTATTTATTAGTGAATAGTAACAGAACTAATTTTAGTAAAAATACCGAGAATAAAAAGGTTGAACTTACAAAAAGAGCGAGGGTAAAATATATTCCTTAGTCCCCTTTTGCATGGGCGTTTTTTAGCCGTAAACTGGCTTAAGTTATGGTTCCTATTCATTTCTGATGCATCTCCAGGAACGCGGTTGGTGGCGATTTACACAAAAATAACCCTTTGTTACAACTATAGCACAGACTGATTCTTCGGGCAAACTATTTCACCCATCTAACCTTTCTGTGTGGCGGCCCTCACGCCGGCGCCACATCTCATTGTGTGGCGCCCGTGCCGGCGGCGCCACTCTCCCAGCCGACGTGGCGCCCTCGACGCTGAGATGTGCGCCGATCCGACGTGGCAGGATGTGTGGCACCGCTCCCATCGGCGCCACACGGTGAAACTGTGGCGCCGCTCGGAAGGGCGTCATACATCCACTTATGTGTGGTGCCCGTGCCCGCCCCAGCCCGACCACACCTTCTTCTTTCTTTCTCTCCTCTCTGCTTCTCCTCTAACTGCCGCCGTCGGCCGCCTCTCCTCCGCCCCCACCAAATCATCCACGGATTGGACAGATCTGGCCGGCCAAATCCATCCCCATACAATCCTCAAGGTATTCCCCTTCGTTGCCCTTCGATTCATCCAAGATTTGCTCCGATTTAATTCGATTTAGACATGGAACCTAGATTGGAAATGTTGGTTGTTGAATCTATATTGATGTGTATGTGTTGAAATTGATAGCCTCATTGTATGCATGTGTTTGAACCATAGATTTGTTGGAACCATAGATGTTAAATTTTACACGTATGTATGTACGTATGTATGTACGTATGTATGTATGTACGTATGTATGTACGTATGTATGTATGTATGTATGTATGTATGTATGTATGTATGTATGTATGTATGTATGTATGTATGTATGTATGTATGTATGTATGTATGTATGTATGTATGTATGTATGTATGTATGTATGTATGTATGTATGTATGTATGTATGTATGTATGTATGTGTTGAAATGGCTATGTATGTGTTGAAATCCATATCCTCATGTATCTATGCGTTGAAACCCAAGATTTGTGGAAACCCTAGACATCAAATTTCATGAATGTGTATGTGTAGGAACCCTAGATATGTATGTATCCATATTCTTATGCAAATGCATTCAAATGTGTTACATATGCCTATTATTTGTGATGGAATATTTGGATATATTCTCATGTATGTGTTGCTCGTATTTGTTAGGAATGGCAGGAGGAGCAGCAGCAACAAGAGCCACGGCAGCGGACGAAAAGGATGGCCGTCCGGAAGAAGCCCGTGAGGACGGCACGTCGAGGACGATACTAGGATTTACTACGTGTTGTTGTGAACTATATCTTCATAAGTATCGTGTTGTGAACCCTATGTCATTTCGAACCATGTCTCTATTGGTACGTGTTGTTTGAATCTATGTGTTACGATGTGAGCTATGATGTGTGCTATGTGTATGAAATTGCTATTGTTGTGTTGAAAACTGTTTACATAAGGCAAGAATTTTCATGTTTTTAGCACAAGTCAACGTGTGGCGCCCCTCACGCCGGCGCCACATTGCACCGTGTGGCGCCCATGTCATCGGCGCCACATATGTTTATATGTCGAAAACATCCAGGGGCTCCGGACGCCTGGGACTTTGCTTGTGACGGTAAAGCACACGTCCGTTGGGAACCCCAAGAGGAAGGTATGATGAGTACAGCAGCGAGTTTTCCCTCAGTAAGAAACCAAGGTTATCGAACTAGTAGGAGATGAAGATCACGTGAAGGTTGTTGGTGAAGGAGTGTAGTGCGGCGCAACACCGGGAATTCCGGTGCCAACGTGGAACCTCGCACAACACAATCAAACTACTTTGCCCCAACTTAACAGTGAGGTTGTCAATCTCACCGGCTTGCTGAAAACAAAGGATTAAACGTATGGTGTGGAAAATTATGTTTGCTTGCAAAAAACAAAAGAGAACAATGATTGCAGTAGGTTGTATTTCAGATGTAAAAGAATGGACCGGGGTCCACAGTTCACTAGTGGTGTCTCTCCAATAAGATAAATAACATGTTGGGTAAACAAATTACAGTTGGGCAATTGATAAATAGAGAGGGCATAACAATGTACATACATATCATGATGACTACTATGAGATTTACTTAGAGCATTAAGACAAAGAACATAGACCGCCATCCAGCATGCATCTATGCCTAAAAAGTCCACCTTCGGGTTAGCATCCGCACACCTTCCAGTATTAAGTTGCAAGCAACAGACAATTGCATTAAGTACCGTGCGTAATGTAAACAATACAAATATCCTTAGACAAAGCATTGATGTTTTATCCCTAGTGGCAACAGCACATCCACAACCTTAGAACTTTCCGTCACCTGTCCCGCATTCAATGGAGGCATGAACCCACTATGTAGCATAAATACCCCCTCTTGGAGTTACAAGTATCAACTTGGTCAGAGCCTCTACTAGCAACGGAGAGCATGCAAGATCATAAACAACATATATGATAGATCAATAATCAACTTGACATAGTATTCCATATTCATCGGATCCCAACAAACACAACATGTAGCATTACAAATAGATGATCTTGATCATGATAGGCAGCTCACAAGATCTAAACATGATGGCATAATAGGAGAAGACAACCATCTAGCTACTGCTATGGACCCATAGTCCAAGGATGAACTACTCACGCATCAGTCCGGAGGCGAGCATGGTGATGTAGAGCCCTCCGGTGATGATTCCCCTCTCCGGCAGGGTGCCGGAGGAGATCTTCTGAACCCCCCGAGATAGGGTTGACGGCGGCGGCGTCTCTCGAACTGTTCTCGTATTTTGGCTCTCGGTGCTAGGGTTTTCGGGGACGAAGGAATAAATAGGCGAAGGGGAAGCGTCGGGGGAGCCAGGGGCTCCCTCCCCACATGTCGGCGCGGAAGTGGGGCCCCCCGCGCCGCCCTATGGTGTGGGCCCCCTGCTGGCCTTCCTCGACTCTTCTTCTGTCTTCTGGAACACTCCATGGAAAATAGGGCCGTGGGCTTTTGTTTCGTCCAATTCCGAGAATATTTGTAAACCAACTTTTCTGAAATCAAAAACAGCAGAAAACAGGAACTGGCACCTTGGCATCTTGTTAATAGGTTAGTCCCAGAAAATGCATAAAAACATTATAAAGTGTAAATAAAACATGTAGGTATTGTCATAAAACTAGCATGGAACATAAGAAATTATAGATACGTTGGAGACGTATCAAGCATCCCCAAGCTTAGTTCCTACTCGCCCTCGAGTAGGTAAACAATAAAAAGAATAATTTCTGAAGTGACATGCTACCATCATAATCTTGATCAATACTATTGTAAGGCATATGAGATGAATGAAGAGATTCAAAGCAATGGTAAAGATAATGACTAAACAACTGAAAGCAAAGACTTTTCATGAATAGTACTTTCAAGACAAGCATCAACAAGTCTTGCATAAGAGTTAACTCATAAAGCAATAGATTCTTAATAGAAGGTTTTGAAGCAACACAAAGGAAGATTTAAGTTCCAGCAGTTGCTTTCAACTTTCAACATGTATATCTCATGGATAATTGTCAACACAAAGTAATATGATGAGTGCAATAAGCAAGCATGTAAGAATTAATGCACACAGTTGACACAAGTGTTTGCTTCTAAGATAGAAGGAAGTAGGTAAACTAACTCAACATAAAGTAAAAGAAAGGCCCTTCGCAGAGGGAAGCAGGGATTACTCTTGTGCTAGAGCTTTTTATTTTGGAAACATGGAAACAATTTTGTCAATGGTAGTAATAATTCATATGTGTTATGCATAAAACATCCTATAAGTTGCAAGCCTCATGCATCGAATACCAATAGTGCTCGCACCTTGTCCTAATTAGCTCGGATTTCCATGGATTATCATTGCATTACATATGTTTCAACCAAGTGTCACAAAGGGGTATCTCTATGTCACCTGTACAAAGGTCCAAGGAGATAGATCGCATTTGATTTCTCGTTTTTGATAGATCTCAACTTGAGGACATCCGTACCGGGAAAACATAGAAAACAGATAATGGACTCCTCTTTAATGCTTAAGCATTCAACAACAGATAATATTCTCATAAGAGATTTGAGGATTAATGTCCAAACTGAAACTTCCACCTTGATACATGGCTTTGGTTGGCGGCCCAATGTTGTTCTCTAACAATATGCATACTCAAACCATTTAATCATGATAAATCACCCTTACTTCAGACAAGACGAACATGCATAGCAACGCACATGATATTCAACAAAGGTGTAATAGTTGATGACGTCCCCAGAAACATGGTTACCGCTCAACAGGCAACTTATAAGAAATAAGATACAAAAGCAACATATTCAATACCACAATAATTTTTTAAGCTATTTTCCCATGAGCTATGTATTGCAAAGACAAGGAATGAAATTTTAAAGGTAGCTGATACGTCTCGTATCTATAATTTCTTATGTTCCATGCTACTTTATTGATGATACTCACATGTTTTATACACATTATATGTCATTATTATGCATTTTCCGGCACTAACCTATTGACGAGATGCCGAAGAGACAGTTGATGTTTTCTGCTGTTTTTGGTTTCAGAAATCCTAGTAAGGAAATATTATCGGAATTGGACGAAATCAACGCCCAGGGTCTTACTTTTCCACGAAGCTTCCAGAAGACCGAGAGAGATATGAAATGGGGCCACGAGGCGACGCCACACTAGGGTGGCGCGGCCCAGGCCCTGGCCGCGAGTCCCTAGCGTGTGGGTCCCTCGTGACGCCCCCGACTCTGCCCTTCCGCCTACTTAAAGCCTTCGTCGCGAAACCCCCAGTACCGAGAGCCACGATACGGAAAACCTTCCAGAGACGCCGCCGCCGCCAATCCCATCTCGGGGGATTCAGGAGATCGCCTCCGGCACCCTCGCCGGAGAGGGGAATCATCTCCCGGAGGGCTCTTCATCGCCATGATCGCCTCCGGATCGATGTGTGAGTAGTTCACCCCTGGACTATGGGTCCATAGCGAGTAGCTAGATGGTTGTCTTCTCCTCATTGTGCTATCATGTTAGATCTTGTGAGCTGCCTATCATGATCAAGATCATCTATTTGTAATCCTACATGTTGTGTTTGTTGGGATCCGATGAATATTGAATACTATGTCAAGTTGATTATCAATCTATCATATATGTTGTTTATGTTCTTGCATGCTCTCCGTTGCTAGTAGAGGCTCTGGCCAAGTTGATACTTGTGACTCCAAGAGGGAGTATTTATGCTCGATAGTGGGTTCATGCCTCCATTGAATCTGGGACAGTGACAGAAAGTTCTAAGGTTGTGGATGTGTTGCCAATAGGGATAAAATATCGATGCTTTGTCTAAGGATATTTGTGTTGATTACATTACGCACCATACTTAATGCAATTGTTTGTTGTTTGCAACTTAATACTGGAAGGGGTTCGGATGATAACCTGAAGGTGAACTTTTTAGGCATAGATGCATGCTGGGTAGCGGTCTATGTACTTTGTCGTAATGCCCTGATTAAATCTCATAATACTCATCATGATATATGTATGTGCATTGTTATGCCTTCTTTATTTGTCAATTGCCCAACTGTAATTTGTTCACCCAACATGCGTTTATCTTATGGGAGAGACACCACTAGTGAACTGTGGACCCTGGTCCAATTCTTTACATCTGAAATACAATCTACTGCAAACTCTGTTCTTTACTGTTCTTCGCAAACAAACATCATCATCCACACTATACATCTAATCCTTTGTTTACAGCAAGCCGGTGAGATTGACAACCTCACCGTTACGTTGGGGCAAAGTACTTTGATTGTGTTGTGCAGGTTCCACGTTGGCGCCGGAATCCCTGGTGTTGCGCCGCACTACACTCCGCCACCAACAACCTTCACGTGTTCCTTGACTCCTATTGGTTCGATAACCTTGGTTTCTTACTGAGGGAAAACTTGCTGTTGTACGCATCACACCTTCCTCTTTGGGTTCCCAACGGACGTGTGTCTCACGCGCCATCAGTAGCACGCAAGCAATTTACTTGGAATGGCAGAAAAATACCATGTAGTAGGTAGTTATGGTGGACACAAATGGCGCGCATAGGTTTTGGCTCAAGGTTTTGGATGCACGAGAAGCATTCCCTCTCAGTACAAGGCTTTTGGCTAGCAAGGTTGTTTGAAGCAAACTCAAGTATGAACCGGTACAGCAAAACTTACATAAGAACATATTGCAAGCATTATAAGACTCTACACTGTCTCCTTGTTGTTCAAACACTTTAACCAGAAAATATCTAGACTTTTAGAGAGACCAATCATGCAAACCAAATTTCAACAAGCTCTACGATAGTTCTCCACTAATAGGTTCAACACACATGATGCAAAAGCTTAAACATGATCTATTTGAGAGCTCAACACAATTGCGAGGTATCAAATTATTCAAGACAATATACCAATTACCACATGAAGCATTTTCTGTTTCCAACCAAATAGCAATAAATGCAGCAGCTTTTAACTTTTGCCATTGAACATTAAAAGTAAAACGCAGAACACAAGTGTTCAAATGAAAAAGCGGAGCGTGTCTCTCTCCCACATAAGCATGAATTTATTCAGAGAATGAAAATAACAAAACGAAAATAAAAGCACACAGACGCTCCAAGTAAAGCACATTAGATGTGACGGAATAAAAATATAGTTTCACTAGAGGTGACCTGATAAGTTGTTGATGAAGAAGGAGATGCCTTGGGCATCCCCAAGCTTAGATGCTTGAGTCTTCTTGAAATATGCAGGGATGAACCACGGGGGCATCCCCAAGCTTAGACTTTTCACTCTTCTTGATCATATCATATCATCCTCCTCTCTTGATCCTTGAAAACTTCCTCCTCACCAAACTAAAAACAAACTCATTAGAGGGTTACTGCATAATAAAAAAATTCACATGTTCAGAGAGGACACAATAATTCCCAACACTTCTGGATATTACCCAAAGCTACTGAAAGTTAATGGAGCAAACAAATCCATTCAACACAGTAAAAGAGGCAATGTGAAATAAAAGGCAGAATCTGTCAAAACAGAACAGTCCGTAAAGCCGAATTTTTTAGAGGCACTTAACATGCTCAGATGAAGAAGCTCAAATTGAATGAAAGTTGCATATATATCTGAGGATCACTCATGAATTTTCGCAGATTTTTCTGAGTTTCCTACAGAGAGTTCTACTCAAATTCGTGACACCTAGAAATTTGTTTCTGTGCAGAAATCCAAATCTAGTATCAACCTTACTATCAAAGACTTTACTTGGCACAACAATGCAATAAAATAAAGATAAGGAGAGGTTGCTACAGTAGTAATAACATATAATGTGTATGATACTAGTATATGATACCATGCATTATGAATATAATAACATATAATAGTATCATACACATGATACTATGCATTGTGACTAGTCTTAGAGAACTTCATGACTAAGGTAACTTTTGAGTTTGATAGATGGGAACCTAGATATACTAATATTTGGGTACTCATCTTCACCACGATAACTAATAAGCGCGGAAGTCCTACCCTGAAAGACAAAATCAACAAAATGAAATTGTGTGTGACAAGCAAAACAAAAGTTACATTGAATGTGGTAAAGCATGTGTATTCAGCTAGTATTAGGCTGCTCATAGTGGGGAGTAACATAAAGTGGTGTCATGCATAAGTTACTAGTCTATGTTACTACCTTCATAGTGGAAAGTAACTTAGAGATGGTATCATGCAAAGTCTCATTTATTTGTTAGTAGACTCATTTTATCTTGGGGTGTGTGATGTTATGGTAAGGCTGCTCATAGTGGGGAGTAACATAAAGTGGTGTCATGCATAAGTTACTAGTCTATATTACTACCTTCATAGTGGAAAGTAACTTAGAGATGGTATCATGCAAAGTCTCATTTATTTGTTAGTAGACTCATTTTATCTTGGGGTGTGTGATGTTATGGTAACATAGCTAGTTACCACCTCCCTCTCTTTCTTCATTTATTGCTATGCCATGTCACCAAAATACATTGAAATGTGTGATGTTACTATCTAAGTTACTCCCACTATGAGCAGTCTTAGCTACAGGTTAGGAAACCGGACAACATTTAATAGCTTTTTATTGGTTAAATCTTCAGCCTTTTCTTTACTGTACATCTCTGGGCAAGTTCATTTTCCGGAAGAAAATTGAAGGCAAATTTGCAATCGCAGCGGGACCAAGGCAGGTGTTGATTGGCTCCAAATAGGTGTTAATCCTTCGACCCGGAGGATTGGAACCTGGGTACGCGCGCACCCGTTTACGAAAAGTTCAAAAAAATGCTATTTAAAAGTTTCCAAAAAATGTGAAGTAAAATTTTGCATGTACATATTATGTTGATACTTACTCGTGTGAGTTTTCACGAAAAAATACCATTGTGTGTGGCCTGTATAAAAATGACAAAATGTCCAAATGAGAATAGTGAACAGGAATTTGTACTATTCACAGGAATAGGAATTTGCATTTTGTCATTTTTGTGTAGGTCACACACAGTGGTATTTTTCCGTGAAAACACACATGAGTAAGTACCAACATAATATCTACATGCAAAAATTTACTTCACATTTTTTGGAAACTTTTACATAGTATTTTTTTGAACTTTTCGTAAACGGGTGCGCGCGGTTCCATTCACCATTTTCGGTTAATCCTTCCCCTAATTTAGGTTTGGAACCGAACCGATCCCGGCCGAGGCCCACGCGCGAGTTACTCCTCCTTCCCTGCATGCAAACTCTGGTTTCACAACGCATGCAACACCATATTGACACCACATGCAACCGGTTGGAGGAATTATACGGAAGAAAAGGAAAGGATGGGAGTGAATTTAGGAGGGCAGCCCCACGTCTGATCCATTTAATTGTGCGAGTTAATTACGGAATTTGCCTAACAAAATGATTCTTCTTCAAATCAAAAATTTGCCTTCTAATCCGGTACGGAGGGAGTAGGTGCCAGCATATGTTGTATTTAACTGTCCACCTATGTAGTGGGTACGCACCATGCTACGGCTGCTCATCAATGTATACACATATATACAACATTTCATTCTTGCTTCTTGTTTCCATCAGACTAAAACAGGAATAGATTGCAATGTTGGAATTCCCAGAGATAAGTTTGATGGCAGTGAGAGGCATCGAGAAAAGTAATGTTGCTCCTGAGAGAACTCATCCTACATATGGCAGGTTTAGCTGTCCCTACTAGCGTTGGTATACATGCAAAAGTTTACCGCCTTGCAGCATCGCAGTTCCCTCTCGCGCGAAAGAACATTCTGCTCCGGTGCTCCTTCCCTGTAAAAATTCTAGGCACGTCAAACATAATAACGGTGGAAACCTTTTATACTTATTCGTAAGCGGAGCACGATCGTAATTTTAGTGTAGGTCCACCGTTCGTATAACCCTGTATTCCGATATTCCAACCTCACTTGGTCAATGCTAGACTTAGTAGACTACAACCAGGTCTACAAAGTTAAGCAAGCCTTCAACTATAGCGATCATGGTCGAGTGAATGGCATATTATTCCTGATTTATAAAATTGTTAACTTTTATATTTTCTCCTACGAAAAATAATTTTATCTGTATCTAGATTCGGTTTGTGCTACTACACTTTGGTGTATTTGGTTTAATGGTAAATCTTTATTAAATTTTCACAAGGTTCTGAGAATGATCTTGAACTTAGTCATAAGATGGAAGATCATCTTTAAAGAAAGCATGCCTGCAACCGTACGTGGACCAATTTTGTGGCCATGTGTTGCAAACCTTAATTGAAAAAAAAACTTCCAAATCAAGAGTGACTAAAGGACCTGTCAAGACACTCGCTGATGAAGGATTTGAAGATCACAACTCCTTTCCCGTTGCAAAGCGAGTGGCGATGTGGACCTGGGCCAGGCAAACCTCGACGCTGGAAGTAACTTCGATGCTTTCCTCTGTTTAACTGTTTCAGCTGTCGTTTCTCGAAATACGTAGTGGCTCCTAGGCACTCATGAACAAGCCCTAAAATTCGTATTTTTAGCACACCAAAAATTCTGAAAAAATCTACGGATAGAGGAGACAGGTATGTATGTGCGTGCAAATTTTCTTAGTCAAATTCAAAATTATGTAGCTTAGCTGAAAATCGAAAGTTTCGAATGAATAGTCTGAAGGAAACTTCCTCCTCCCAAATTTTTACTATGTAGGACTAAGTTTAGTTGAGTTCAGGAGTACCTATGTCCAGAAAATTCCCTTTAATCGTTTCTTCCTTTTCTTTCTTCTTCTTTTGAGTTGGTGGAGTGGACGCACCGTATGACTTCGTTTCGTTCTAGCTCCAGTCATAACATTTGTGTATTTGGTTTAATGGTTAATCTTTATCTCCCCTCCGAGCCAGGCTTCATTCCGGTGCCGCTCCTGAAGCTCCGCCCCGACGTCCGCCGCCTCCTCCCGCTGGTCCGCCGCGCCGGAGCTCGTCCCCGTCACAGATCCTCGTCGGCCGCCCGTCCTCGCCCTACACGACCGCTGGCCGCTCCACCCGTGTGCAACATGTAGCTGATGGGGCTGCCCATGGAGCAGCGGCCTTGGAGGCGACGGTGGACGTCACGCCGCCGCCGCCGAGCTGTTCTCCCTCCGTCGGCCGTCTCTGCCTCTGCCGCGTCAAGCACCGGCCTCACCTCGACGTCCTCGCCCCGTGCTCGCTCCGCTGCCCTCGCTGTGGAGGCGTTCGGGCCTCAGGCAACCCTGTCCGCCGGGCCAACGTCTCTGCCTCCGGAGCCTGCCTCCGTGCTTGCTGCAGCCGCCCTCGCTCGCCGCAGGTCAGACCCAACCATTGGTGGGCAGATGCGTCGTGCTCGTCGCTTCTGCAAGCCTGTGTTGGCGTATCCCGTTGCTTCTCGCCCTCCCTGTGAAGAGTTGTGTGATCCTGCCGTGGTGGTTGAGGGTCTCGGATGCCTGTCGCTGCCGCCGCTTGAGGTGCTTCCCCAAGCTCCCCCACCGTCGTTGCCCGTCTTGAACGACGATGTCTCCGGTAATGCCCAATGCTCTGTCGGTGTATGTGATGGGGAAAGGGCGCCGGAGAAGGTGGCGGGTTCCGGCGATATGCACTCTGAGGAGATGGCACCTGAGAAGATCGACGATGATGAAGAGTTGGCCCCGCAGACGCCGTCGGTCTCCACCAACGGTGTTGTCCCTGGCTCGGTTTGCTATATCGCTGATGTGCGCCATGGTGGGAAGGCGCTGGAAGAGCTCTGTGACGGCCTCTCTCCTGCAGCTACGGCTCTTGGTGTTGAGGAAGGTTGGGTGCAGGTGGGTCGGGGTAACCACCCTGGTCATGAGCCATTGTCGTTGCTTCGCAAGGAAGGTCTTGAGCGCAGCCTCGTGTAATGTCCCAGGTTTAGAGACGATCGAGGGGTAGAATTTAGAAAGAGATGTGCATTGCATCGTAAAAACTGGGGAAATTTCGCGCTTTTAAAAGAAAACTGCATCGAAGGGGGACAAGTTTCTCTCTCGACACCTTACAAGGCTAGGGTTTCGAGAGTGCGATAGACTTGGACCTAACTTCACTCAATTAGGGTTTTCGAGATGAAAGGGGAACTTTGCATCTTCCAATTTAAGTTGCATGATTGAGTTCAAACAAGTTAGGTTTGAATTTTGAATTCAAACTTCAATTTGATTTAACATAATTCAAATAATGATTTAATCCAATAAACTATAAAAGAAATTGGAAAATGATGAATATGAAAGAATAAAAAACATAAATGAAAAGCTCTTTAGAGGAAACTTGAGCTTTATTGATAATCACACATGATACATTGTCAAATTACAATATCCATATGATTTATACATATTACAACACATTTCTGGAATGAATAAATGAAATAAGAAAAAGGGAAAATTACAAGGAGTTGAAATATCCTAAACTACACAAGCTAATCTTCAAGCACTTCTGGTTTATGATGATCTTGAGCCTTTCTTGATCATCCATTTAATTCTTGTAGACAACAAGCTAAAACTCAATGAAAACCATTAATCCAAGTGGCATTGCCACTTGGCAGGATAGCAAATAAAGAATACTGTGAGGATATGATCAGGGATCAGCCGAGCTGATCCATCCACAAGCACAAGTCCCAAGCACACACACACTGGCAGCTCACACTGCATGTGTGCATGTTGAACAACACACAAGGCCAGGGAGGAGTCACCAGCTGCAAACAGCAATGCTGTCGACCAAGGAGAGCAAGGGAGGATCATATATAAACTTTATCAAGATCAAACCCTAGCAGCTCATCGGCAGAAGCTCAAAAGGGTAAGAACACAAGAACAGGAAGAGCACATAACCAGCAAACCATCCAGAAATAGTTCCACCAAGAACTTCTTACTGTTGATCAAGTCACCATGAAGTAAATCAAGCACAAGCTAGCCAGGAGGAGCAGGGCAAGCAAACCAACCATCCAGAAGAAAATCCTCTACACCAACAACCTTTCTAGGAGCTGGAGTGAGGTATACCATAATCATGAACAAACCAGATGGTTTTGTTCAGCATATGCACAACCATGTATGCACAGATACACAAAAGGGTGGAATAACCAGTATTGATCATCACTTGGTCATAGACCAAGAGTAACCTGATATAAATGGCAAAAATCAGGGATCAATCAAAGCCTATGACCATGGTTATGCCAACCAGACAAGTGGTAGCATATTTCCAAATGGAAATAGGAAGAAAACTATCCCAGACATGTACCTAGATACACACAGACTACTCTAGCCCTTGAAAACCATCAGATATGCAGAGATGAATGTTTTCTGCAAGTATTTTCAACATCAAAAGCTTCTGGTAATCCAATGGGATCACCAGCAAGCATTCACCCAACCACAGCAAGCCACAGAGAGGGGAAGCTACCCTTGGACAGCATCAGGATGTTGTCAGGGCCACCTCAAAACCCCAAAACCATCTAGCAAAGCCATCACATCATCACCCAGTAGGGTTAAGTATGAGCTAGGGTACCCAACCAGTGGTTGGCATCCCTCTAGCTACATCAAATCCATCCATAAGATCATCACTGCTTAGCAGTTCACATCATTTATCCACTAAAACAAATGAGGCAACACAGATAAATGATATACACAGGCTAACCATGCAATAGAGCCTTGCATCTGATCCAGAGGATCACTGCAAGCCTCAGCAGATGCTTTATCAAACAACATCTTGCACCAGCACCAGATATGGAGCCACACATACACAAAGATAAGCAACAGTAAGGCACAGACAGTAGGTGAGCAATCCACCAACCAGCAACTGATGATCATATGATCATCAGAGCTTGCTAAAGCATGCCAGTGCATGCTAGGGCATCACTGAGCAGCAGAGCATGGACCAATTAATGAAATAGCCACATAAAATCAACAATTGCTCCACAGATAATCAAATCAATGATTTACAATTGTATCCAGAAGCACATCAAATACATGAAGACACGCGTCCGTTGGGAACCCCAAGAGGAAGGTGTGATGCGAACAGCAGCAAATTTTCCCTCAGTAAGAAACCAAGGTTATCGAACCAGCAGGAGTCAAGGAACACGTGAAGGTTGTTGGTGGCGGAGTGTAGTGCGGCGCAACACCAGGGATTCCGGCGCCAACGTGGAACCTGCACAACACAATCAAAGTACTTTGCCCCAACGTAACAGTGAGGTTGTCAATCTCACCGGCTTGCTGTAAACAAAGGATTAGATGTATAGTGTGGAAGATGATGTTTGTTTGCGAAGAACAGTAAAGACATATTGCAGTAGATTGTATTTCAGATGTAAAGAATGGACCAGGGTCCACAGTTCACTAGTGGTGTCCCTCCCATAAGAAATAGCATGTTGGGTGAACAAATTACAGTTGGGCAATTGAAAAATAAAGAAGGCATAACAATGCACATACATATATCATGATGAGTACCATGAGATTTAATCAGGGCATTACGACAAAGTACATAGACCGCTATCCAGCATGCATCTATGCCTAAAAAGTCCACCTTCGAGGTTATCATCCGAACCCCTTCCAGTATTAAGTTGCAACCAACGAGACAATTGCATTAAGTATGGTGTGTAATGTAATCAACACAAATATCCTTAGACAAAGCATCGATGTTTTATCCCTAGTGGCAACAAGCACATCCACAACCTTAGAACTTTCTCATCACTTGTCCCGGATTCAATGGAGGCATGAACCCACTATCGAGCATAAATACTCCCTCTTGGAGTCACAAGTATCAACTTGGCCGAGCCTCTACTAGCAACGGAGAGCATGCAAGAACATAAACAACATATATGATAGATTGATAATCAACTTGACATAGTATTCAATATTCGTCGGATCCCAACAAACACAACATGTAGCATTACAAATAGACGATCTTGATCACGATAGGCAGCTCACAAGATCTAACATGATAGCACAATGAGGAGAAGACAACCATCTAGCTACTGCTATGGACCCATAGTCCAGGGGTGAACTACTCACACATCGATCCGGATGCGACCATGGCGATGAAGAGCCCTCCGGGAGATGATTCCCCTCTCCGGCAGGGTGCCGGAGGCGATCTCCTGAATCCCCCGAGATGGGATTGCCGGCGGCGGCGTCTCTGGAAGGTTTTCCGTATCGTGGCTCTCGGTGATCGGGGTTTTCACGACGAAGGCTTTAAGTAGGCGGAAGGGCGGAGTCGGAGGGCCGACGGGGGGGCCACACCATAGGGCGGCGCGGCCCCCCTTGGCCGCGCGGCCCTATGGGGTCGGCGCCCCGTCGCCCCACTTCGTTTCCCTTTCGGTCTTCCGGAAGCTTCGTGGAAAAGTAAGACCCTGGGCGTTGATTTCGTCCAATTCCGAGAATATTTCCTTTGTAGAAAAATAGCAGAAAACATCAACTGGCTATTCGGCATCTCGTCAATAGGTTAGTGCCGGAAAATGCATAATAATGACATAAAGTGTGTATAAAACATGTGAGTATCATCATAAAAGTAGCATGGAACATAAGAAATTGTAGAAACGTTTGAGACGTATCAAGCATCCCCAAGCTTACTTCCTACTCGCCCTCGAGTAGGTAAACGATAACAAGGATAATTTCTGAAGTGACCAATACTATTGTAAAGCATATGAGATGAATGCAGCGATTCGAAGCAATGGTAAAGACAATGAGTAAACAAATGAATCATATAGCAAAGACTTTTCATGAATAATACTTTCAAGACAAGCATCAATAAGACTTGCATAAGAGTTACTCATAAAGCAATAAATTGTTAGTAGAAAGCTTTGAAGCAACACAAAGGAAGATATAAGTTTCAGCAGTTGCTTTCAACTTCAACATATTTATCTCATGGATAATTGTCAACACAAAGTAATATAACAAGTACAATAGGTAAACATGTAAGAATCAATGCACACAGTTGATACAAGTGTTTTCTTCTAAGATAGAAAGAATAGGTAAACTGACTCAGCAATAAAGTAGAAGAATGGCCCTTCGCAGAGGGAAGCATGGATTACTATATTTGTTCTAGAGCTTTTCATTTTGAGAACATAGAAACAATTTTGTCAACGGTAGTAATAAATCATATGTGTTATGTATAAGATATCCTATAAGTTGCAAGCCTCATGCATAGATTACCAATAGTGCTCGCACCTTGTCCTAATTAGCTTGAATTTACATGGATTATCATTGCATAGCATATGTTTCAACCAAGTGTCACAAAGGGGTACCTCTATGCCGCCTGTACAAAGGTCTAAGGAGAAAGCTCGCATTGGATTTCTCGCTTTTGATTATTCTCAACTTAGACATCCATACCGGGACAACATAGACAACAGATAATGGACACCTCTTTAATGCATAAGCATTCAACAACAGATAAAATTCTCATAAGAGATTGAGGATTAATTGTCCAAACTGAAACTTCCACCATGGATCATGGCTTTAGTTAGCGGCCCAATGTTCTTCTCTAACAATATGCATACTCAAACCATTTGATCATGAAAATCGCCCTTACTTCAGACAAGACGAACATGCTTAGCAACTCACATGATATTCAACAAAGGTGTAAAAGTTGATGGCATCCCCAGAAACATGGTTACCGCTCAACAAGCAACTTATTAAGAAATAAGATACATAGCTACATATTCTTCACCACAATAGTTTTTAAGGCTATTTTCCCATGAGATATATATTGCAAAGACAAAGGAATAGAATTATTAAAGGTAGCACTCAAGTAATTTACTTTCGAATGGCAGAGAAATACCATGTAGTAGGTAGGTATAGTGGACACAATTGGCATAGTTTTTGGCTCAAGGATTTGGATGCACGAGAAGAATTCCTCTCAATACAAGGCTAGGCTAGCAAGGTTGGTTGAAGCAAACTCAAGTATGAAACGGTGCAGCAAAGCTTACATATGAACATATTGCAAGCATTATAAGACTTTACATCGTCTCCTTGTTGTTCAAACACCTTAACCAGAAAATATCTAGACTCTAGAGAAACCGATCATGCAAACCAAATTTTAACAAGCTCTATGTAGTTCTTCGAGTAATAGGTGCAAAGTACATGATGCAAGAGCTTAAACATGATCTATATGAGCACAACAATTGCCAAGTATCAAATTATTCAAGACATTATACCAATTACCACATGCAACATTTTCTGTTTCCAACCATATAACAATGAACGAAGCAGTTTCAACATTCGCCATGAACATTAAGAGTAACGCTAAGAACATATGTGTTCATACGAAACAGCGGAGCGTGTCTCTCTCCCAAACAAAGAATGCTAGGATCCGATTTTATTCAAACAAAAACAAAAAATAAAAACAAACAGACGCTCCAAGTAAAGCACATAAGATGTGACGGAATAAAAATATAGTTTCACTAGAGGTGACCTGATAAGTTATCGATGAAGAAGGGATGCCTTGGGCATCCCCAAGCTTAGATGCTTGAGTCTTCTTAAAATATGTAGGGATGAACCACGGGGGCATCCCCAAGCTTAGACTTTCCACTCTTCTTGATCATATTGTATCATCATCCTCTCTTGACCCTTGAAAACTTCCTCCACACCAAACTCAAAACAAACTCATTAGAGGGTTAGTGCATAATTGAAAATTCATATATTCAGAGGTGACATAATCATTCTTAACACTTCTGGACATTGCACAAAGCTACTGAAAGTTAATGGAACAAAGAAATCCATCAAACATAGCAAAACAGGCTATGCGAAATAAAAGGCAGAATCTGTCAAAATAGAACAGTCCGTAAAGACGAATTTTTATGGGGCACTTAACTTGCTCAGATGAAAATGCCCAAATTTAATGAAAGTTGCGTACATATCTGAGGATCACTAACGTAAATTGGCAGATTTTTCTAAATTTTCTACATCAGGGGCGACTCAATTTCGTGACAGCAAGAAATCTGTTCCTGCACAGTAATCCAAATGTAGTATTGACTTTACTATCAAAGACTTTACTTGGCACAACAATGCAATAAAATAAAGATAAGGAGAGGTTGCTACAGTAGTAACAACTTCCAAGACTCAAATATAAAACAAAAGTGCAGAAGTAAAATAATGGGTTGTCTCCCATAAGCGCTTTTCTTTAACGCCTTTCAGCTAGGCGCAGAAAGTGTGAATTCAAGTATTGTCGAGAGATGAAGCATCAACATCATAATTTGTTCTAATAATAGAATCATAAGGTAAATTCATTCTCTTTCTAGGGAAGTGTTGCATACCTTTCTTGAGAGGAAATTGATATTTAATATTACCTTCCTTCATATCAATGGTAGCACCAACAGTTCGAAGAAAAGGTCTTCCCAATATAATGGGACAAGATGCATTGCATTCAATATCCAAGATAACAAAATTAACGGGGACAAGGTTATTGTTAACCATAATACGAACATTATCAATCCTCCCCAAAGGTTTCTTTATAGCATTATCAGCAAGATTAACATCCAAATAACAATTTTTCAATGGTGGCAAGTCAAGCATATCATAAATTTTCTTAGGCATAACGAAATACTTGCACCAAGATCACATAAAGCATTACAATCAAAATCATTGACCCTAATCTTAATGATGGGCTCCCAACCATCTTCTAACTTCCTAGGAATAGAAGTTTCAAGTTTTAGTTTCTCCTCTCTAGCTTTTATGAGAGCATTTGTAATATGTTTTGTGAAGGCCAAATTTATAGCACTAGCATTGGGAATTTTAGTAAGTTTTTGTAAGAACTTTATAACTTCAGAGATGTGACAATCTTCAAAATCTAAACCATTATGATCTACAGCAATGGGATCATTGTCCCCAATATTTTGAAAAAATTCAGCAGTTTTATCACAAACAGTTTCAGCAGTTTTAGCAGTTTCAGGCAATTTTGCACGCTTTGCACTAGGAGTAGAAACATTGCCAACACCAATTGTTTTACCATTTATAGTAGGGGGTGTAGCAACATGTGAAGCATTATCATTACTAGTGGTGGTAATAGTCCAAACTTTAGCTACATTATTCTCTTTAGCTAGTTTTTCGTTTTCTTCTCTTTCCCACCTAGCATGCAATTCAGCCATCAATCTAATATTTTCATTAATTCAAACTTGGATGGCGTTTGCTGTAGTAACAATTTTAGTAACAATTTCATTATCATTATCCTTATTAGGAATAACTTTCAATTTTAAAAGATCAACATCAGAGGCAAGTCTATCAACCTTAGAAGCAAGAATATCAATTTTATCAAGCTTTTCTTCAACAGATTTGTTAAAAGCAGTTTGTGTACTAATAAATTCTTTAAGCATGGCTTCAAGACCAGGGGTACACTCCTATTATTGTTGTAAGAATTACCATAAGAATTACCATAACCATTACCATTAGCAGAAGGATATGGCCTATAGTTGTTACCGAATTATTCCTATAAGCATTGTTGTTGAAATTATTATTTTTAATGAAGTTCACATCAACATGTTCTTCTTGGGCAACCAATGAAGCTAAAGGAACATTATTAGGATCAACATTAGATCTACCATTCACAAGCATAGACATAATAGCATCAATGTTATCACTCAAGGAGGAGGTTTCTTCAACAGAATTTACCTTCTTACCTTGTGGAGCTCTTTCCGTGTGCCATTCAGAGTAATTTATCATCATATTGTCAAGAAGCTTTGTTGCCGCCCCCAAAGTAATGGACATAAAGGTACCTCCAGCAGCTGAATCCAATAGGTTCCGCGAAGAAAAATTCAATCTTTCATAGAAGGTTTGGATGATCATCCAAGTAGTCAGTCCATGGGTAGGGCAATTCTTCACCAAAGATTTCATTCTCTCCCGTGCTTGAGCAACATGTTCATTATCTAATTGCTTAAAGTTCATTATGCTACTTCTCAAAGATATAATTTTAGCGGGAGGATAATATCTACCAATAAAAGCATCCTTACATTTAGTCCATGAATCAATACTATTTCTAGGCAAATATAGCAACCAATCTTTAGCTCTTCCTCTTAAGGAGAAAGGAAACAATTTTAATTTTATAATGTCACCATCTACATCCTTATACTTTTGCATTTCACATAGTTCAACAAAATTATTAAGATGGGCAGCAGCATCATCGGAACTAACACCGGAAAATTGCTCTCTCATAACAAGATTTAGAAAAGCGGGTTTAATTTCAAAGAATTCTGCTGTAGTAGCAGGTGGAGCAATAGGTGTACATAGGAAATCATTATTATTTGTGCTAGTGAAGTCACATAACTTAGTATTCTCAACAGTACCCATTTTAGCAGTAGTAAATAAAACAAACTAAATAAAGTAAATGCAAGTAACTAATTTTTTTGTGTTTTTAATATGGAGAACAAGACAGTAAATAAAGTAAATCTAGCAACTATTTTTTTTTTGTTTTTGGCATAAGAGCAAACAAAGCAGTAAATAAAATAAAGTAAAGCAAGACAAAAACAAAGTAAAGAGATTGGATGTGGGAGACTCCCCTTGCAGCGTGTCTTGATCTCCCCGGCAACGGCGCCAGAAAAGAGCTGTTGACGTGGGAGTTGAAAATCTTTGTGGTGTAACTTTTCTTCGTTCCCCGGCAACGGCGCCAGAAAAAGAGCCTGATAGCGTGCAAGACACACGTCCGTTGGGAACCCCAAGAGGAAGGTGATGCGTACAGCAGCAAGTTTTCCCTCAGTAAGAAACCAAGGTTATCGAACCAGTAGGAGTCAAGGAACACGTGAAGGTTGTTGGTGGCGGAGTGTAGTGCGGCGCAACACCAGGGATTCCGGCGCCAACGTGGAACCTGCACAACACAATCAAAATACTTTGCCCCAACGTAATAGTGAGGTTGTCAATCTCACCGGCTTGTTGTAAACAAAGGATTAGATGTATAGTGTGGAAGATGATGTTTGTTTGCGAAGAACAGTAAAGAACAATTGCAGTAGATTGTATTTCAGATGTAAAGAATGGACCAGGGTCCACAGCTCACTAGTGGTGTCTCTCCGATAAGAAATAGCATGTTGGGTGAACAAATTACAGTTGGGCAATTGACAAATAAAGAAGGCATAACAATGCACATACATATATCATGATGAGTACTATGAGATTTAATCAGGGCATTACGACAAAGTACATAGACCGCTATCCACCATGCATCTATGCCTAAAAAGTCCACCTTCAGGTTATCATCCGAACCCCTTCCAGTATTAAGTTGCAACCAACAGACAATTGCATTAAGTATGGTGCGTAATGTAATCAACACAAATATCCTTAGACAAAGCATTGATGTTTTATCCCTAGTGGCAACAGCACATCCACAACCTTAGAACTTTCTGTCACTGTCCGAGATTCAGTGGAGGGATGAACCCACTATCGAGCATAAATACTCCCTCTTGGAGTCACAAGTATCAACTTGGCCAGAGCCTCTACTAGCAATGGAGAGCATGCAAGAACATAAACAACATATATGATAGATTGATAATCAACTTGACATAGTATTCAATATTCATCGGATCCCAACAAACACAACATGTAGCATTACAAATAGACGATCTTGATCATGATAGGCAGCTCACAAGATCTAACATGATAGCACAATGAGGAGAAGACAACCATCTAGCTACTGCTATGGACCCATAGTCCAGGGGTGAACTACTCACACATCGATCCGGAGGCGATCATGGCGATGAAGAGCCCTCCGGGAGATGATTCCCTCTCCGGCAGGGTGCCGGAGGCGATCTCCTGAATCCCCCGAGATGGGATTGGCGGCGGCGGCGTCTCTGGAAGGTTTTCCGTATCGTGGCTCTCGGTACTGGGGTTTTCGCGACGAAGGCTTTAAGTAGGCGGAAGGGCGGAGTCGGAGGGCTGACAGGGGGCCACACCATAGGGCGGCGCGGCCCCCCTTGGCCGCGCGGCCCTATGGGGTCGGCGCCCGTCGCCCCACTTTGTTTCCCTTTCGGTCTTTCGGAAACTTCGTGGAAAAATAAGACCCTGGGCGTTGATTTCGTCCAATTCCGAGAATATTTCCTTTGTAGGATTTCTGAAACCAAAAACAGCAGAAAACAACAACTGGCTCTTCGGCATCTCGTCAATAGGTTAGTGCCGGAAAATGCATAATAATGACATAAAGTGTGTATAAAACATGTGAGTATCATCATAAAAGTAGCATGGAAGATAAGAAATTATAGATACGTTTGAGACGTATGATGTACCACTGGATCAAGCTAGACATAAATAGCACCCATCACTGACCTTGCTCAAGCAATAATTACACAAAGTCATAGCATCAGTACTGGCAAGAGCATAACACCAGTAATTAAGCAACAGCAATGGCCAGAGCAATGGCTAGAACTGGTCAGGTAAGCAGCTAGGGGATCAGTAGCATGCACAACAGCATGGATGCACAGAGACTGCAAGCCAGGGGGATAGCAAGCAATAGCAGGGCACAGAATAGGGCAGTAGAGTAGTAGCCGCGGCTAGCACATCATAGCAGCGGCAGGAGCAGCCATAGATACGCAGCAGCAGTAGTAGCAGCATCACGGCATGGCGGCATCTCCAAAAGAAGGAGCAGCCATAGCTAGAGCTAGACGAAGAGGAGAAGAAGAGGAGGGGAACACTTACAGGCGAAGCAGATGAGCACGACCATGGCGGCACGGCGGCACACGCCGGGCGAACGGCGGCGCCAGGCCAAACCAAGCCAGGCCGCAGCCTCGCCGCAACGCCAGCATCCTCGCGGCATCGCCATGGCGCCAGGAACGCCGGTGAGTGGCGGATTTTCTCGGATCCGTGAGGCCGAGGCACAGCGAGGTTGGGGGCGAGCAGGGAGGGCGGAGAAATCCAAATCGACGCGGACCAGATGGTGCGCCGTCGAACGCCGATTCGATTGCCACCCATCTCATCGCCGGTGATGGCCGGAGATGGGCGGAACAAATCGGCGACGGCGCGGGCGACGCGAGCGTCGCGGGAGCGATTAGGGTTAGGGTTCTGCGTGGGAGAGAGAGGAAGGGGCGAGTGGGCCGACCGAGCCGGACGAGCGGCTCGGGTTCGACCTAACCCACTGGGCACTGATGCGTGCAGTCGACACGTCCGTTGGGAACCCCAAGAGGAAGGTGTGATGCGTACAGTAGCAAGTTTTCCCTCAGAAAGAAACCAAGGTTTATCGAACCAGGAGGAGCCAAGAAGCACGTTGAAGGTTGATGGCGGAGGAGTGTAGTGCGGCGCAACACCGGGGATTCCGGCGCCAACGTGGAACCCGCACAACACAATCACAGAACTTTGCCCCAACGTAACAGACGAGGTTGTCAATCTCACCGGCTTGCTCGTTAACAAAGGATTAGATGTATAGTGTGGATGATGATGTTTGTTTGCGAAGAACGAGTAAAGAACAATTGCGGTAGATTGTATTTCAGATGTAAAGAATAGGACCGGGGTCCACGAGTTCACTAGCGGTGTCTCTCCCATAAGATAGCAGATGTTGGGTGAACAAATTACGGTTGGGCAATTGACAAATAAAGAAGGCATAACAATGCACATACATATATCATGATGAGTACTACGAGATTTAATCGAGGCATTACGACAAGGTACATAGACCGCTATCCAAGCATGCATCTATGCCTAAAAAGTCCACCTTGAGGTTATCATCCGAACCCCCTCCAGTATTAAGTTGTAAACAACAGACAATTGCATTAAGTATGGTGCGTAATGTAATCAACACAAATATCCTTAGACAAAGCATCGATGTTTTATCCCTAGTGGCAACAAGCACATCCACAACCTTAGAACTTTCCATCACTGTCCCGCATTTAATGGAGGCATGAACCCACTATCGAGCATAAATACTCCCACTTGGAGTCACAAGTATCAACTTGGCCAGAGCCTCTACTAGCAACGGAGAGCATGCAAGAACATAAATAACATATATGATAGATTGATAATCAACTTGACATAGTATTGAATATTCATCGGATCCCAACAAACACAACATGTAGGATTGCAAATAGATGATCTTGATCATGATAGGCAGCTCACAAGATCTAACATGATAGCACAATGAGGAGAAGACGACCATCTAGCTACTGCTATGGACCCATAGTCCAGGGGTGAACTACTCACACATCGATCCGGAGGTGATCATGGCGATGAAGAGACCTCCGGGAGATGATTCCCCTCTCCGGTAGGGTGCCGGAGGCGATCTCCTGAATCCCCCGAGATGGGATTGGCGGCGGCGGCGTCTCTGGAAGTTTTTCCGTATCGTGGCTCTCGGTACTGGGGGTTTCGCGACGAAGACTATATGTAGGCGGAAGGGCGGAGTCGGGAGAGTCACGGGGGGCCCACACGCTAGGGCCGCGCGGGCCCCCTCTAGGCCGCGCCGCCCTAGTGTGGCAGCGCCCCGTGGCCCCACTTCGTCTCCCCTCCGGTCTTCTGGAAGCTTCGTGGAAAAATAGGCCCCTGGGCGTTGATTTCGTCCAATTCCGAGAATATTTCCTTACTAGGATTTCTGAAACCAAAAACAGCAGAAAACAAAGAATTGGCTCTTCGGCATCTCGTCAATAGGTTAGTGCCGGAAAATGCATAATAATGACATATAATGTGTATAGAACATGTGAGTATCATCATAAAAGTAGCATGGAACATAAGAAATTATAGATACGTTTGGGACGTATCAAGCATCCCCAAGCTTAGTTCCTACTCGCCCTCGAGTAGGTAAACGATAACAAAGATAATTTCTGAAGTGACATGCTATCATAATCTTGATCATACTATTGTAAAGCATATGAGATGAATGCAGCGATTCGAAGCAATGATGAAGATAATGAGTAAACTAATGAACCATATAGCAAAGACTTTTCATGAATAATACTTTCAAGACAAGCATCAATAAGACTTGCATAAGAGTTACTCATAAAGCAATAGATTCAAAGTAAAGGCATTGAAGCAACACAAAAGAAGATAAAGTTTCAGCGGTTGCTTTCAACTTCAACATATATATCTCATGGATAATTGTCAACACAAAGTAATATAACAAGTGCAATAAGTAAACATGTAAGAATCAATGCACACAGTTGACACAAGTGTTTGCTTCTAAGATAGAAAGAATAGGCAAACTGACTCAACAATAAAGTAGAAGATAGGCCCTTCGCAGAGAGAAGCATTGATTACTATATTTGTGCTACAGCTTTTCATTTTGAAAACAAGAAACAATTTTGTCAACGGTAGTAATAACGCATATGTGTTATGTATAAGACATCTTATAAGTTGCAAGCCTCATGCATAGTATACTAATAGTGCTCGCACCTTGTCCTAATTAGCTTGGGTTAACACGGATTATCATTGCATAGCATATGTTTCAACCAAGTGTCACAAAGGGGTACCTCTATGCCGCCTGTACAAAGGTCTAAGGAGAAAGCTCGCATTGGATTTCTCGCTTTTGATTATTCTCAACTTAGACATCCATACTGGGACAACATAGACAACGAGATAATGGACTCCTCTTTAATGCATAAGCATTCAACAATAGTTAATATTCTCATAAGAGATTGAGGATTAATTGTCCACACTTGAAACTTCCACCATGAATCATGGCTTTAGTTAGCGGCCCAATGTTCTTCTCTAACAGTATGCATACTCAAACCATTTGATTGTGAAAACCGCCCTTACTTCGGACAAGACGAACATGCATAGCAACTCACATGATATTCAACAAAGGTAAAAGAGTTGATGGCGTCCCCAGAAAACATGGTTACCGCTCAACAAGCAACTTATTAAGAAATAAGACACATAAGTACATATTCTTCACCACGATAGTTTTTAAGCTATTTGTCCCATGAGCTATATATTGTAAAGGTAAAGAATGGAAATTTTAAAGGTAGCACTCAAGTAATTTACTTTGGAATGGCGGAGAAATACCATGTGGTAGGTAGGTATGGTGGACACAAATGGCATAGTTATTGGCTCAAGGATTTGGATGCACGAGAAGAATTCCTCTCAATACAAGGCTAGGCTAGCAAGGTTGTTTGAAGCAAACTCAAGTATAAAAGGTGCAGCAAAGCTCACATATGAACATATTGTAACTATTATAAGACTTTACATTGTCTCCTTGTTGTTCAAACACCTCAACCAGAAAATATCTAGACTCTAGAGATCAATCATGCAAACCAAATTTTAACAAGCTCTATGTAGTTCTTCATTAATGAGTACAAGGTACATGATGCAAGAGCTTAAACAAGATCTATATGAGCACAACAATTGCCAAGTATCACATTATTCAAGACATTAAACCATTTACCACATGCGGCATTTTCCGTTTCCAACCATATAACAATGAATGAAATAGTTCAAATTTCGCAATGAACATTAAAGATAAAGCTAAGAACATATGTGTTCATACGAAACAGCGGAGCGTGTCTCTCTCCCAAACAAAGAATGCTAGGATCCTATTTATTCAAACAAAAACAAAAATAAAAACAAACAGACGCTCCAAGTAAAGCACATAAGATGTGACGGAATAAAAATATAGTTTCACTAGAGGAACCTGATAAGTTGTCGATGAAGAAGGGATGCCGTGGGCATCCCCAAGCTTAGACGCTTGAGTCTTCTTAAAATATGCAGGGATGAACCACGGGGCATCCCCAAGCTTTGACTTTTCACTCTTCTTGATCATATTGTATCATCCTCCTCTCTTGACCCTTGAAAACTTCCTCCACACCAAACTCGAAACAAACTCATTAGAGGGTCAGTGCATAATTCATATATTCAGAGGTGACATAGTCATTCTTAACACTTCTGGACATTGCACAAAGCTACTGAAAGTTAATGGAACAAAGAAATCCATCAAACATAGCAAAACAGGCAATGCGAAATAAAAGGCAGAATCTGTCAAAACAGAACAGTTCGTAAAGACGAATTTTAAAGTGGCACCAGACTTGCTCAGATGAAAATGCCCAAATTTAATGAAATTTGCGTACATATCTGAGGATCACGCACGTAAATTGGCAGATTTGTTTGATTTTTCTACAGGGACTACTACTCAAATTCGTGACCACAAGAAATCTGTTCCTGCGCAGCAATCCAAATCTAGTATTGGCTTTACTATCAAAGACTTTACTTGGCACAACAATGCAATAAAATAAAGATAAGGAGAGGTTGCTACAGTAGTAAACAACTTCCAAGACTCAAATATAAAATAAAGTGCAAAAGTAAAATAATGGGTTGTCTCCCATAAGCGCTTTTCTTTAACGCCTTTCAGCTAGGCGCAGAAAGTGTGTATCAAGTATTATCAAGAGATGAAACATTACCTCGGGCATTGCGTCCACCTTTCTTATTCTTTTTCTTACTCTTTGATTTAGGGAATACATGTCTACCTCCCGGTGTAGAGGTGAATTTTAGAGTGCCTTCTCCCACATTTATGACTGCTCCCAATAGTTTCAGCAGAGATCTTCCGAGTGTGATTTGTCCTGCTCCTACACATTCAATAACAAGATAATCAGTGGATACTGTTCTTCCAAGAATGGTTGTGTGCACACCATCGGCTATTCCCTTAGGAATTATAACAGAGTTATCAATAAGAGTTATTCCTTCTCCCCCTTCAGCGAGTCCCCAAAGTGTCAAAGATTCATAAATACTCTTGGGCATAAGGCAAAATTCAGACATAATATCACAATTGGCATGAAAAGTTTCACCACCAATAACAACTTCAATAGTAGGGTCCCACGTTGAAGGTTCAGAGTTCACTAAAACCTGATCAAGACGGTTACGAACATAACTATAATTCTCTTTCAACCAAGATGCACTTGTCTCAAGAGTGTTTAATCTATTATAGATGCTAATAAGAGCTGAATCAAATTTATTAGCTGAACTATGTGATGCAACTAATTTTTTTATGGCATTAAAAGCTTGATCACCGTCGCAATGAAGGAAATCTCCTCCCACTACGAGCATCCAAGGCATATCTATAGCGAATCATAAGCCCAAAATAAAAATTACTAAGGAGCAAACTTAGAGTCATTTGAGGTTCAGCTTTACGATAAGAATCAAAAATTCTGGACCAAGCATCTTTAAAACTCTCCTCATCCCCTTGTTTAAAAGTGAAGACCAATTCCTCAGGTGAAGAAGTAACAGGTGCAGAGCTAGACATGATAACAGAAGTAAAAATGCAAGTAACTAATTTTTTTGTGTTTTTAATATGGAGAACAAGACAGTAAATAAAGTAAAACTAGCAACTAATTTTTTTGTGTTTTGTTTAAGTGCAGCAAACAAAGTAGTAAATAAAATAAAGCAAGACAAAAACAAAGTAAAGAGATTGGAAGTGGGAGATTCCCCTTGCAGCGTGTCTTGATCTCCCCGGCAACGGCGCTTGAAAAATAGCTTGATGCGTGCAGTCGACACGTCCGTTGGGAACCCCAAGAGGAAGGTGTGATGCGTACAGTAGCAAGTTTTCCCTCAGAAAGAAACCAAGGTTTATCGAACCAGGAGGATCCAAGAAGCACGTTGATGGTTGATGGCGGAGGAGTGTAGTGCGGCGCAACACCAGGGATTCCGGCGCCAACGTGGAACCTGCACAACACAATCACAGAACTTTGCCCCAACGTAACGGCGAGGTTTTCAATCTCACGCGGCTTGCTGTAAACAAAGGATTAGATGTATAGTGTGGATGATGATGTTTGTTTGCGAAGAACAAGTAAAGAACAATTGCGGTAGATTGTATTTCGAGATGTAAAGAATAGGACCGGGGTCCACAGTTCACTAGCGGTGTCTCTCCCATAAGATAGCAGATGTTGGGTGAACAAATTACGGTTGGGCAATTGACAAATAAAGAAGGCATAACAATGCACATACATATATCATGATGAGTACTATGAGATTTAATCGGGGCATTACGACAAGGTACATAGACCGCTATCCGAGCATGCATCTATGCCTAAAAAGTTCACCTTCGGGTTATCATCCGAACCCCTCCGAGTATTAAGTTGTAAACAACGGACAATTGCATTAAGTATGGTGCGTAATGTAATCAACACAAATATCCTTAGACAAAGCATCGATGTTTTATCCCTAGTGGCAACAGACACATGCACAACCTTAGAACTTTCTGTCACTATCCCGGATTTAATGGAGGCATGAACCCACTATCGAGCATAAATACTCCCTCTTGGAGTCACAAGTATCAACTTGGCCGAGCCTCTACTAGCAACGGAGAGCATGCAAGAACATAAATAACATATATGATAGATTGATAATCAACTTGACATAGTATTCAATATTCATCGGATCCCAACAAACACAACATGTAGGATTACAAATAGATGATCTTGATCATGATAGGCAGCTCACAAGATCTAACATGATAGCACAATGAGGAGAAGACGACCATCTAGCTACTGCTATGGACCCATAGTCCAGGGGTGAACTACTCACACAATGATCCGGAGGCGATCATGGCGATGAAGAGACCTCCGGGAGTTGATTCCCCTCTCCGGTAGGGTGCCGAAGGCGATCTCCTGAATCCCCCGAGATGGGATTGGCGGCGGCGGCATCTCTGGAAGGTTTTCCGTATCGTGGCTCTCGGTACTGGGGGTTTCGCGACGAAGACTATATGTAGGCGGAAGGGCGGAGTCGGGAGAGTCACGGGGGCCCCACACGCTAGGGCCGCGCGGGCCCCCCTAAGCCGCGCCGCCCTAGTGTGGCGGCGCCCCGTGGCCCCACTTCGTCTCCCCTCGGTCTTCCGGAAGCTTCGTGGAAAAATAGGCCCACGGGCGTTGATTTCGTCCAATTCCGAGAATATTTCCTTACTAGGATTTACTGAAACCAAAAACAACGGAAAACGACAAATCGGCTCTTCGGCATCTCGTCAATAGGTTAGTGCCGGAAAATGCATAATAATGACATATAATGTGTATAAAACATGTGAGTATCATCATAAAAGTAGCATGGAACATAAGAAATTATAGATACGTTTGGGACGTATCAGGCACCACTAACAGGTGGGCCCAGGGGCAAAAAGGGTATTTCACAATTTCAAATAAACAAGAAACTTTAAAAATGAATAGAAAATAATTAAGAGATCTAAAAAAATAAGTAAAAATATGTAAACCACTTTTGATGAATATTATGAAAGAGAATTTTTGTAGAAAAACAAGATTAAGTCCTCTTTTGATGAATATTATAATCAAATAAATAGCACTTTATATTTTTCAGTAATGAAAATAAGTCCATAAATTCAATTGGACTTTAAAAAGTCCTTTACAACATTTCAAGGTAGTATTTTTACCCTAAACAGAGTATCCCTAAATTATTCTTAGTATTCACCTCTTACATGAAATGATAAAACACCGGAAAGGGGGGAACAAACCCTAAAAGCTGAATCATGCATAATTGCTTCTTTAACCATTGCCCTTATCGGACAATGATGCTATTTTTCAGCAACAGAGGACAAGGGTCAGTCCACACCATCAAACTGCAACACTTTGCAGTCTTCAGGAAAGTTCATCGCTTTCTCATGTCATTTGAGTATTTTTACCAAATTACTTGCAAAGTACTATACTTATCACTCTTGCATAAAAAGCAAAAGTATTACTTTCATAACTATGAATATGACTATGTGGTTGGCAATGGAACCATGGAATGTGTTGACATGGTGGAGGTTCCATTGCAATGGGTTTATATCCATCTAGGATTAAACAACAAATGTCGTCCAGTGATTCTTGTGCCGTAAAACTCGTGTTAACCATAAGATCTGGAGTGGGACGGAGTAGTCAATCGTATTTCCACCTCTTGCACATCAACGGATGCGCTTTACCGTAGACACTTGAATCCGAGGGGAAAGCGGTGAGGCTGGGGAGCCCTAAGTCCCCACGGCAATGACCGTAGACACTTGTATCCCGAGGGACAAGCGGTGAGGTTGGGGAACCCTAAGTCCCCACGGTAATGCGGTCTATGATGGGTTGCATCTCCCGGCGAAGGAGCTCATGATTAGCCCAGAACTGTTGTCGTGGTCGGGGGCCATCCTTAATTGGTATAAGAGCACCGGCGAGGACCCAGGGTCGGAGTTTGCAACAAAGGGTGGGTGTGCGAGGTAGCGGAGGAATATGATTGGCTAAGACCTTATACCGGGCCTCACACCAAAGGAACTGTGGACGGGAAAGCTGCCCGGTTGGCACCAAGGTTTAGATCTCTTATGGGTAAAGCAACACACCTCTGCAGAGTGTAATGAATCGTGACCTGTCACTCCCTGTTCCGGGTTTGGAACTGCGAACGCTGCCGGAAAGGAACTCCATGAAGTTCTGGTAAACCGGTGAAGGCTGACGGGCATAGTTCTTATGAATAAAAGCAACCTCTTGAAGAAATGGTTATCAAAACCTGCATTGGTATTAGACTTTCTGGTCTGATATTGTAGCTAGTGCATAAAACACCTATTTACTATAATGAACTTGTTGAGTACGCTCGTACTCATACCACTCTTAAATCCCCTACTTAGATTGTCTGAATCGACTTGAGGAGGACAACGACAACCAAGAAGGAGCAGAGGATATCTGCTATGAAGAGCCAGACCTCTCCGGAGGCGTAGAAGGAGTGGATTACCTCATCGTCTACGGAACCGGGGAGGGTTCCGGAGGAGAACAAGCGTAGACGTATCTGATCGTAGTAGTAGCCGAGCAGTATAAACACTTAGTACCTAGCTACTCGATGAGAATAAATGTATAACTTATTAAGACTTCTATATTGTAAGTTGAGTCGGGTTCACCTCGAACCCAGGAGTATTCATCTTAGGATCCAAGAGGATCTCCGAGATGATATGTATATATGGCTTGTAATAATAAATGAATGAGTTATGGACCTGCTATGTTCTGTTGTACTACTCTGAGGGATGTAATATTTGCGGATTGGTACTTCGTGAATGTTATATCAACGACTGGCATACTACAACATGCAGTTGTATGCAGGGTCACCACACCTCGCCTTCAAGCGTTGGGCTCGAGGGAGATGCTTCCGGTGCCTCGAGCGTGGCCACCAAGTCGGCTCATTTCGTGAGCCCTTCAGATGCATCCGCTGCCGTCGTCCTGGTCATCGAGAGCGTTTCTGTCGTGCGCGCTTTCCTGCTGCTCGTTCTCGCTCTCCGGACACTCGTGCTCGCTCTCCGGACGGTCATGCTCCTCTCCAGTGGAGCCACTCTCCATCCACTCTGCTCCGTCGTCCCTCGTCGTCTCGGAGTTGGGCTGAGGTCGTGTCCCAATCGCTGTTGTGTGCAGCGGTGCCGCCAAGTCCCTCTCCTAGGTGTTGCGGGGAGTTCAAGGTCGACGCCAGTTTGGACTCCCTTTTTCAGTCACAAGTTGTGTTGATGCGCTTGGAGCTCCTTCAGCTGGTTGACGTCCGCATCGAGGAGGTGGTCCGTCCCCTTCGTGAGGAGGTGGCAACGCTTAAGCGATTGTTGGCACACGATGGTGTTGTTATGGAGCCGACGGATGCACATGCTTTGGCTCCGCCTGATTCCGCTGAGCAGAAGTCCTCTGTAGTTGAGGATGAGCACCTCTATGGTTGTTTCTCTCCTCGTGTTAGTTTCTCTCCTTGTGCTGGTGCGAGCTCGACAGATGTTGACGCTGCAGTCTTGTCTGGTGGTGTGCTTACGCCTCCTCCCATCGAGGAAGTGAGGCCCGGCTCACACGAGTTCTCAGATGTGGCTTCTCCACCGTGTCAGGCACTTGTCTCTGAGAAGTGTGGTGATGTTGATGCTGCAGTCTCTTCCTCGGCTGAGTCCGGCAGACAGGTGGCTCATATTGATGATATGGTTGCTAAGTCGGGGTTGTTGCCAATGGTGCCCGGAGATATCGTTGCTAGAGAGGTTTCCGAGTTTCTCGCCACCTTGGTTGTTGCCTTCCAGGGATCCGAGGTTGGTTGACGGGTGCCTCCCTTTGCCGTGGCATGTCTTCTTCGACGTGGTGTTGGAGTGTCGTGTTGAGTGTTTGTTGGGGTCGCATTGTGGTCTATGTGGGTGTGTTGCTTGTGCGGGCTTGGCCTGATTGTTGTAGGTTTTTGCCCGGTTTTCTCCTAAAAACCGGGCACCCTCTTCTTAATTAATGGATGAGGCAAAGCTTTTGCCTCTGTTTAAAAAAAACATTTGTCTGTTTCATAGTTTGATGGTTCTAAAGACTCTTAGACACACCTATGGCACCGACCAAGGCGGGCAAGACTTTCGTCCGAAAAGCCGCATACTTCCCACCCTACCCGCCGGACTGGGACAAACGTCCAAGTTGTTCACACCGCCGCCGCCGCAGCACTTCACCAAAGCCACCGAAATGTCGTGGAACTCCCACGACCCGCACGAATGAGCTCCCTCCTTCTTCCTGCAGCCCCCGCCCTTCTTCCACCTCTTGCACGGTCGAGGATCCGCTGCACTGCAGCTGTCACTCCTGGTAGCTGTGTTACATCCGAAGCCCTCAGGCCCAGATCGGGCCCGGGAGGGCCCAGATATGGCCCGGGCCGCCAGCCCCGCCGGTGTTGCCCCTCACGCCCTCCGCCACCTCCATGAGCCAAACGCCGGTAGAACCGCTGCTGCGCCACCTACCGAACCTCCATGGCCCCGGAAGACCCGCGCCGCCACCCAGGGAACGGCGCTGCCGCCTCGATACGTTGTCGCCTCCAGTCCCTGCTCCGCACGCAGGCCTCCCCGCCAAGCCGCCCTACCAGCGCCTCTGGTCCAGCTCATCGCGCCGCCGCTCAACACCGCCCCCGCGCGCTGCCCAGCTTGTCGTCCCGCCCCGCGCGAGGAAGGCCCGATGGGGCTCGCCAAGACCTGCCCGCCGCCCTTTGACGGTCGGTCGCCGCTACCACCGGCAGCCTCGGCGGCGGCAGCGCCGCAGCGGCCAGGAGGGCCGGGATGGGGCGGGCACGCTCGATCTAGGGTTTGCCCTCCGGAGTCGCCCGCACGTGCGGCACGGGAGGGGAGAGATCCCGGTGAGGACTACTCACTCATAACGATATCAAAGATCATTAACATTGCAAAGATGGATTCAATATAAATATGAAATAGTCTTACAACATTGCTAATCGCGGAGATAGAGATTACAAGTAGATGGACTATAACTATGGAGGTGGAGAAATGGATGTGGAGATGGTGATGGCGGAGGCTCGGCGATGGATCTCCTCCTCATATTATGTGATGTGTTGTTGGCGACTGCGACTCTCTGTTTTGTGGCATCTAGGGGTCGAATTATATAGGGGTCCCTTCACAGAAGTTGCTAGGGTTGACTTGTCCGAAGCGGTGGCACCCGATACAGGCGGCCATACGGGCGGGTTATGCCCGTATCGCTGCTCATTAAACCTTCTAGAGGTATCCTTCGCGAGGCCTTAGATTTGGGAGTATTGGCAACTCGTGATTCTTCATTAATTGGCCCAGATTTTGCCATAAAAGTGTATATTCCTAAAAGGAAATAATTAAAGATAAGATTCCCACATCCCGGTGGTAATTAATCATTAGTGACAAAGATAGAAATACATTTTATCAATTTTGACAAATATGAGATTTAAACTTGCAGTATAGATGCTGGATTATGCAGTTATCATGGATGTATAGGTATCGAACCGCAAAAGCAAGAAGGGAAAGTTATTTACTCACTCCAACTAGAGTGTCATAATTGTATTTGTCTATGCACTAAACAAAACAAATTAAGGAATGGTTTAACTTGATGCTTTAAAAGTTAACATTTATAGTGGCTACATGTCCTAAAACACATAGGTGAAAAGAAGTACCCATATGTGTGATATGTCACACAACTTCATATCCCCTTTTTACCCCTAAACAAAGGATGTTGGTGGTACCATTTCTATCACTTGGTTGTGCCATTGTCGTTGTCAGTTGGATACTTTCCTCATCTGCATACAACATACTCCTTGATACAAAACACCCTACAACACTATAGCTAAGGTTTTGTTTGTTGTGCGCATACCGCATGTCTCTCATCTTCTTACACTCAATGCTACTAAAACACCTCGTGATGTGGGTAGACAAGGCATTACCACTAGCATTACCCCGATGCTTCCATGGCGTATAGTAACAAACCAATGCATAGATATCATAAACATGCTTCCAAAGTATGCCAAGCTATAAAGTATCAACACAACAATAAATGCATAAAATGTATCATCTCATAACACAATATCCATCGTAGAAATTACATAGGTGGAATGTAATCATGTTGGGAAGCTCAAACGAGCTAGAACAATGATCATAGATAGAGATTGGATCAAGTTACGAACACAAGCCCCAAGTCTAGGGGGTGAAATACCCCCTGTCATGGTTGAGAGAAATGAGGAGGCATTGGTGAAGGGGGAGAGAGGCACCCAAAGGTGATTCTCCCGCGCCCGTTCCTCCATTCTTGGGGATGTTGGTAAGGAAATTTACCAAGACAGGGGCTAGAGCTGAAATGGGGAATACCCTTTCCCTCTTTCTTTGACTTGATCTTTGATTACCTACTTCGTGAGCACAAGTTCCTCATATTTTCTACTTGGCTCTGGAAATACTAAAAGATTGTTATATTTCAAACTGACTCGATAAGCGTAAGTGTGATTTAGCTTTAGCTCGAGGTTTAAAGATGGGAGTTTTCTACGTAATAGACTATAACCTGACTATATTGGCATGTCCAAGTTAAACTACGATAAAACAAAATTATGCATATGTGGAGAGGTGGATAAATAGATTTCCATGCACTTAAACATAGATTCACTAAACTTTATATTTCGTTAAGGAAAAATAGGGTTACTTTAATTTATAATTATAAAGGAAAATAGGTTGAGCTTCCCCTTAGTCCAAATCCTTTCCCAGTCAAAATTCAAAACGTAAATCCCCGCTGGTCTCATCGGCTCGCTGCTACAAGAGGACAATGAATATGTTTCGACCAAGGATGCAAAAATGGAAAATCATTTTCGTTTTAAATTTTTTTTAAATATCTAAATTTGATTATCACATTTATCTCATTTGTCTCACTTTCACATCTGCATACAGGCGTCCCGCTAGATTCACCTACATTATTGGGCCTCTGCCCGAACATCATGCCCCCTACAATCATAGTTTTAAAAACGAACCGGCAATCGAACCGATGATGTTGTTAATTTAGATTTTTACCATTCGGACCACTGGTACCAGTTCACTGTCCTCCTTTTTAACATATAAAGTAATATACTTTTAGCTATAAATTCTGCATAAACTGATAATTATGCATAAAAAATATTCCAAACTTACAATTTAGCATTTTTTGAATCAATTTAACTGAATATGTCACATAATTGGTGCAACAGAGTAATTAGCAGCCTAGAACAACTTTGCCATGTCCAAAACTCCTGGCCACAAGCAGCGAAACCTCTAAGGGCACGAGCAATGGTGACATACACGACTAGCTACGACTTTAGCCCAAAAAAGAGTGGAGGAACCCCACAAATATGACATTATGTATCATTTTTCTCTCTCTTTCTCTCTCCAAAAATCATATTTTTAAGGTTTAAGATTTTGCTTCGTGCAGAGGAGACAACTTTCTCATCCGAACCTACTTTGAACCACCCGAACCTAGCTAAAACTGTGAGGGGTACCCTGGGCAGTTCGTTGGGCATTTCCTAACAGCCAAACCTACCACACATGCAATGCAAAAAAGCAGCAAAGAAGCAAAAGCCCGTACATGCCGTGTTAGTTAGGTGGAGAGTCTGAAAGCCCTGTATGCTGCAATTTATCTTTTTTCAATTATCGGTAAATTGAACCTGTTGGACCGGATCATGGTCTTGATGCATCTATGCAATTGCGCGTTAGGTGGAGAGTTTGAAACCTCGTACACTGCAACTTATCCTTTTTCCAATGTCAGTAAATTGAACCGATCGTACAAGATCACGGTCTTGTTGCAATTGTGCAATTGTGCTTTAGGTGGATAGTTTGAAACTCCAATTTATCTTTGGACGATGCTAGGCGGTGCGCGGTTACTGGTTTGTCTTCCGGAGTGCTCCCCCTGTCGGAAAGCGATATTTACCGTAAACAGAAATAAGGGACCACTTGAGCACGTGGCCAGTGTCAACGCTTTCCGAAAATAGATTTGTTGTGCCCACTACGCTACTATTCAGCAGAGGACGAGGACATAAACATAAATGCAAGTCACAATCCCTCTTCTTTAAAATGAACGAGTATAGAATCAAACAAAAAAATCATACTACTGCTGCTTTATAATTTCATCCTTTGAACATTTTGGATGTAAAAAAAGATAAAAATTACATCAGGTAGCAATAAGGTACACATAGAAGTTGAGGAAATACACCTTAATTTGGATGTAAGAAAATAGGTAAAATTACATATAGATGCAAAAGTTATATGTAAGATTGGGGGAAATTGATATCGTTAAATTCTCGCACAATTCGAGATGTAAGAAAATAGGTAAAATTACATATAGATGCAAAAAAGTTTGGAATAAGTAGGAACACATCAGAACTGAAAATCCAATGAATCCATGTCCAGAAGCAACAAATCGCAAAAGAGTAGAAGTAATTAGGAAGCAACAAATCGAATGAATCCATGGGCTCACGTTGTATGGACTGAATCGGGGATGGTCATGATCCAGGCCAACTTGCTCCCACTCGTCCAGAACTACGATTTCTCCTCACCCCGTTCCACCACCAACTTCATGATGCTCGCTCTTTGCATCGGGAGCACCGATGCCGCACGATTCAGCCCTCTCAACGCCATGGGCGTCCTTCGACTCGGGACCGCGAGCGCCGCGCGATCCGCACCATCACGGCGTCTGGTTCTTCCTCCGCGAACCTCGGGATCCTCTCTTGAGGGCGACATCCATCTCCGCTCGGTAAGCCCGAGTTCGTGGGCAGTGGGGGTGAGGGTGGGGAATGGCCGAATGGGGACCAGATGAGATCGCTGTGCCTTTACAACGAGGCACCGCGTTTGTCCTGACTCGGTCAACGGGCATCGTCTCACCGCTTGATCGTGATCCAACGCGCCAGACATGCGCGCACGCCGTAAGACCGGATGGTGCCCAGGCAGTAATTAGATTATGCGTTTATCTTTTTCCCAACGTCAGTACATTGAACCGGTCGGACCGGATCACGGTCTTGTTGCATCTATACAATCACACGTTAGGTGGAGAGTTCGAAACCCCATACACTGCAATTTATCTTTTTCTAGCATCAGTAAATTGAATCGGTTGGAGGCTCACGGTCCAATTTATCTTTTTCCAATGTCACGTGCTCGCGCGGGCCGCTCCAGCGCCGCCACCAACCCTAACAAAAAGAGGCCCCGATCTACTTCCTTCGGCCGTTGCTGCCGCCGGCGCGGCGCTGGCGGTCGCGCCCGGCCGACTAAGGCGGCGGGCAGGGTCAGCGCTGTTAGACAGTATTTATATCTGTACTTTATACATGTATTATACCTCCCTGTATACACGCTTGCAAGGGCTATACCTTGCCTATATAAACACGAACCACGAGCCCTGGAAGGGTATCGTTTCCGCCTAGGTTAATATGGTGTCAGATCCCCTCCTCTCCATGACCTAGCCGACGCTCGAGCGAGCTTCCAAACCCAGATCGGCCGCCGTCACCTGCAAGCCTTCCAAAACCACAATCAAGCCAAGATCCAATCTACAAACCACAAACACAAACAAATCCCATGACACAATCCCAAAACTACGACCCAAAACCATCTACAAAGCCAAGATCACGCCCAGAAAACCTACAACTCCAAAAAAAAATCCCTACGATCAAGCTTGCTGCCGCCGCCATGTCGAGCCTAACTGCTCTGGCCGCCGCCCTCGGCACCCCGCCGTCTCAAAAGCTGACGCGCACGAACTTCCTCCTATGGAAGACAATTGTCCTCCTAGGACTGCGCAGCGCCCAGGTTCTTGGGCTGCTCAATGGCACGGACGCTGCTCTGACCAAAACGGTGGAGGAAAGTGACCAGACCCGGGTCCCTAACCCTGCCTACACCGCCTGGGTGATCCGGGATCGGCCTGTCATGAGCTTCATCATCAACTCCCTCTTGCCGGAGATTCTGGCCCACGTTGTCGGGCTGGACACCACGGCCGCCGTCTGGGGGGGGTGATCACATCCATGTTCTCCTCCACCTCGCGCGCCAAGATTTCACATCTGCGGACGGCGCTGAACAACACCAAAAATCTGGACACCACCCCGGCGGTCTACTTCGCCAAGATGCGAGGGTTCGCGTCCGAGCTCACAGCTGCAGGCAAGACCGTGGAAGAAGATGATCTCGTCTCTGCACTGCTGAACGGCCTCGATGGCACGTACAACTCCCTCGTCGCATCTGTCAACGCCAATCCAGGTACCACCGTTGATGATCTATATGGTCAGATTTGTGCACATGACATGCGACAGGACATGCTCTTGGAGACCGCCGCGGTGGAGCCTTTCACCTCGTCGACCAACGCTGCCAGCCGCGAGCAGGATCGTCGTGGACGCACTGATGATCGCGGAAGCCGCGGTGACCGTGGTTATCGTGGCAACCTCTATGAGGATGATCGCCGTGAGGACCGTGGCCGTCGCGATGGTGATCGCGATCGCCGCCGTGACGATGGAGGACGCCGCCGTGATGATGGAGGACTGATACGTCCCAAACGTATCTATAATTTCTTATGTTCCATGCTACTTTTATGATGATACTCACATGTTTTATACACATTATATGTCATATTTATGCATTTTCCGGCACTAACCTATTGACGAGATGCCGAAGAGCCAATTCTTTGTTTTCTAGCTGTTTTTGGTTTCGGAAATCCTAGTAAGGAAATATTCTCGGAATTGGACGAAATCAACGCCCAGGGGCCTATTTTTCCACGAAGCTTCCAGAAGACCGGAGGGGAGACGAAGTGGGGCCACGGGGCGCTGCCACACTAGGGCGGCGCGGCCCAGGTGCTAGCCGCGTGGCCCTAGCGTGTGGGCCCCTCGTGACCCTCCCGACTCTGCCCTTCCGCCTACTTAAGGTCTTCGTCGCGAAACCCCCAGTACCGAGAGCCACGATAAGGAAAACCTTCGAGAGACGCCGCCGCCGCCAATCCCATCTCGGGGGATTCAGGAGATCGCCTCCGGCACCCTGCCGGAGAGGGGAATCATCTCCCGGAGGTCTCTTCATCGCCATGATCGCCTCCGGATCGATGTGTGAGTAGTCCACCCCTGGACTATGGGTCCATAGCGATAGCTAGATGGTTGTCTTCTCCTCATTGTGCTATCATGTTAGATCTTGTGAGCTGCCTATCATGATCAAGATCATCTATTTGTAATCCTTCATGTTGTGTTTGTTGAGATCCGATGAATATTGAATACTATGTCAAGTTGATTATCAATCTATCATATATGTTATTTATGTTCTTGCATGCTCTCCGTTGCTAGTAGAGGCTCTGGCCAAGTTGATACTTGTGACTCCAAGTGGGGGTATTTATGCTCGATAGTGGGTTCATGCCTCCATTAAATGCGGGACGATGACGGAAAGTTCTAAGGTTGTGGATGTGCTTGTTGCCACTAGAGATAAAACATCGATGCTTTGTCTAAGGATATTTGTGTTGATTACATTACGCACCATACTTAATGCAATTGGTCCGTTGTTTACAACTTAATACTGGAGGGGTTCGGATGATAACTTCGAAGGTGGACTTTTTAGGCATAGATGCATGCTGGATAGCGGTCTATGTACTTTGTCGTAATGCCCTGATTAAATCTCATAGTACTCATCATGATATATGTATCTGCATTGTTATGCCTTCTTTATTTGTCAATTGCCCAACTGTAATTTGTTCACCCAACATCTGCTATCTTATGGGAGAGACAGCACTAGTGAACTGTGGACCCCGGTCCCATTCTTTACATCTGAAATACAATCTACTGCAATTATTCTTTACTGTTCTTCGCAAACAACCATCATCATCCACATTATACATCTAATCCTTTGTTTACAGCAAGCCGGTGAGATTGACAACCTCACTGTTACGTTGGGGCAAAGTTACTGTGATTGTGTTGTGCGGGTTCCACGTTGGCGCCGGAATCCCTGGTGTTGCGCCGCACTACACTCCGCCACCAACAACCTTCAACGTGCTTCTTGGCTCCTACTGGTTCGATAACCTTGGTTTCTTACTGAGGGAAAACTTGCTGCTGTGCGCATCACACCTTCCTCTTGGGGTTCCCAACGGACGTGTCAACTACGCGCATCAAGACTGTTTTCTGGCGCCGTTGCCGGGGAGATCAAGACACGCTGCAAGGGGAGTCTTCCACATCCAATCTCTTTACTTTGTTTTTGTCTTGCTTTACTTTATTTACTGCTTTGTTTGCTGCATTATATCAAAACACAAAAAAATTAGTTGCTAGTTTTACTTTATTTACTGTCTTGTTCTCTATATAAAAAACACAAAAAAAATAGTTACTTGCATTTACTTTATTTAGTTTGCTTTATTTACTACTGCTAAAATGGGTACTGTTGAGAATACTAAGTTGTGTGACTTCACTAGCACAAATAATAATGATTTTCTATGCACACCTATTGCTCCACCTTGCTACTACGAGCAGAATTCTTTGAAATTAAACCTGCTTTACTTGAATCTTGTTATGAGAGAGCAATTTTACGGTGTTAGTTACGATGATGCTTGCTGCCCATCTTAATAATTTTGTTGAACTATGTGAAATGCAAAAGTATAAGGATGTAGATGGTGACATTATAAAATTAAAATTGTTTCCTTTCTCCTTAAGAGGAAGAGCTAAAGATTGGTTGCTATCTCTGCCTAGAAATAGTATTGATTCATGGACTAAATGTAAGGATGCTTTTATTGGTAGATATTATCCTCCCGCTAAAATTATATCTTTGAGAAGTAGCATAATGAATTTTAAGCAATTAGATAATGAACATGTTGCTCAAGCATGGGAGAGAATGAAATCTTTGGTGAAGAATTGCCCTACCCATGGACTGACTACTTGGATGATCATCCAAACCTTTTATGCAGGACTGAATTTTTCTTCACGGAACCTATTGGATTCAGCTGCTGGAGGTACCTTTATGTCCATCACTTTGGGGGCGGCAACAAAGCTTCTTGATGATATGATGACAAATTACTCTGAATGGCACACGGAAAGAGCTCCACAAGGTAAGAAGGTAAATTCTGTTGAAGAAACCTCGTCCTTGAGTGATAAGATTGATGCTATTATGTCTATGCTTGTGAATGGTAGATCTAATGTTGATCCTAATAATGTTCCTTTAGCTTCATTGGTTGCCCAAGAAGAACATGTTGATGTAAACTTCATTAAAAATAATAATTTCAACAACAATGCTTATAGGAATAATTCTGGTAACAACTATAGGCCATATCATGCTGCTAATGGTAATAGTTATGGTAATTCTTATGGGAATTCTTACAACAATAATAGGAGTGTACCCCCTGGTCTTGAAGCCATGCTTAAAGAATTTATTAGTACACAAACTGCTTTTAACAAATCTGTTGAGGAAAAGCTCGATAAAATTGATATTCTTGCTTCTAAGGTTGATAGACTTGCCTCTGATGTTGATCTTTTAAAATTGAAAGTTATGCCTAATAAGGATATTGAAAATAAGATTGTTACTACAGCAAATGCCATCCAAGTTCGAATTAATGAGAATATTAGATTGATGGCTGAATTGCATGCTAGGTGGAAAAGAGAAGAAAATGAAAAACTAGCTAAAGAGAATAATGTAGCTAAAGTTTGGACTATTACCACCACTAGTAATTTTAATGATTCACATGTTGCTACACCTCCTACTATCAATGGTAAAATAATTGGTGTTGGCAATGTTACTACTCCTAGTGCAAAGCGTGCAAAATTGCCTGAAACTGCTAAAACTGCTGAAATTGATAAAACTGCTGAAATTTTTCAAAATATTTGGGACAATGCTCCCATTGCTGTAGATCATAATGGTTTAGACTTTGATGATTGTCACATCTCTGAAGTTATAAAGTTCTTACAAAAGCTTGCTAAAAGTCCCAATGCTAGTGCTATAAATTTGGCCTTTACAAAACATATTACAAATGCTCTCATAAAAGCTAGAGAAGAGAAACTAAAACTTGAAACCTCTATTCCTAGGAAGTTAGAAGATGGTTGGGAGCCCATCATTAAGATGAGGGTCAATGATTTTGATTGTAATGCTTTATGTGATCTTGGTGCAAGTATTTCTGTTATGCCTAAGAAAATTTATGATATGCTTGACTTGCCACCACTAGTAGGAAAAGCCTCATCAGTGGCACACCAAAAATGGATTCTATGGCGCATGGGAGGTGCGCCACAGAAACGTCGCCACAAAAATAAGCTTTCTGTGGCGCACCAGCCCATGCGCCACAGAGTTAACGTATCTCGTGGCGCACGTGCTCTTAGGTGCGCCACAGAAAAGACTGCGCCACGGAATTGGTTTGCGGTGCGCCACGGAATTTGCTTGTATTATACACGATTTTGTGCTGCCTCTCGTACACATGCGGTTTATAAACAGCAATATACGGATATACGGAGTTATATACGGCAACATTCGGATATAATATAAATATCATGTACATTGCACAGATATAACATAGACATCATCATCACATTACTTAGATCCCGATCGAGATACATATATAGTGGCAAGTGTCAAATGTTTTGCATACAACTCTTAATTCATACAAAATTCACAATTTCGAGATACAAAGTAGTCTTCATCCTACAAAGTAGTCTTCATCCGGTTCCTCCTTTGCTCCGTCATCTCTACCCACCAGGCTCGCTTGCATCGGGGTCCTTCATCCAGTTCCTACTATGATGAAAATGGAAGAAAGTGAGACCAACAAGTCCGATGCACAAGAGAAATGGAATAAATGCCTCATACATTGTTGGTCAACACAAATATTAACATTCAGGGACGGTGTAAGTGAGACCAGTCCGATGCACAAGAGATTGATATTTGTGCTATCTTACCACGCTCACTTACGCCGTTCCCGAGTGTACGGTGACCAAACATTTTAATAATCGGCATTTTGAAAATCTCAAAGCAAATGGAATGACAAAATGGAATAAGTGCCTCATACATTGTTGGTCAACACAAATATTAACATTCAGGGATGGCGTAAGTGAGACCAAGTCCGATGCACAAGAGATTGATATTTGTGCTATCTTACCAGCGCCACCCCCACGTGTACGGTGACCAAACATTTTAATCATCGGCATTTTGAAAATCTCAAAGCAAATGGAATGACAAAATGGAATAAGTGCCTCATACATTGTTGGTCAACACAAATATTAACATTCTGGGATGGTGTAAGCGAGGCCAGGTAGGATGCACAAGAGATTGATATTTGTGCTATCTTACCAGGCTCACTTACGCCACCCCCGAGTGTACGGTGACCAAACATTTTAATCATCGGCATTTTGAAAATCTCAAAGCAAATGGAATGACAAAATAGAATGCCTCATACATTGTTGGTCAACACAAATACTATGGTCAGAAACCATAGTTGCAGTATACACCGCCGTATACTTTGCAGAAGGGCCCCCTTTCCCCGGTCGGCGTTCCGTCAACGGGTGCTTGACGACACAACAACGCCGATCCGCATCTCCGGCGCAGAACCACGCCAGTCCCTCGGCTGTCCGGTGAACGAGTCCTTGATGCAAAGACCGTGCCGGCCTGCCTAGCATTATGCCGGGCCGTGTTGCCGCGCTTCAAGCCGTGTGTCCCGCGCCCTGCCATCGTTCGCCTTCTTGCCCGGTGAACCAATAGGCTGATCGTTGGAATAAGGAAACCGATGACAGCCGGTCGCAAGATTAAATTGCGATCGGCCGTCATCGGCTTCCTTATTCCAACGATTAGTCTATTCGTTCACCGGGCAAAAAGGCGAAGAGTGCAGGGCGCGTGATCGGCACGGCTCCGAGCGCGACAACGAGGGTCGGCATGATGCTAGGGAGGCTGGCACCGTCTTGGCATTAAGGACTCGTTCACGTACTGGACGGCGAGAGAAGAAAAGTGGTGCTGCGCCGGAGAGGCATGTCGGCGTTGTTGTCTCGTCAAGGACTCGTTCACGGAACGGCGGCCGGGGAAAGGGGGCTCGTCTACAAAGTATATTGCGGCGTATAGGTGACCAAACATTCTAATCATCGGCACTAAAATGGAAGAAAGAGCCAAGTGGTATCTCAACTAGATATCATATGCCTCATACTTTGTTGGTCGAAACAAATATTAACATCCGAGTGGCATTCATTTACATGATCCCCTACCGTGGATATCTCTATTTTCATCAAAGCCAACAAGAAATAGAAATTTATCATTACTCGAGTTGAGTTCAAAACAAAGTCTGGGGTACCATAAGGGATTATTCATCACTTGGTAGTAACCAAGTGATGCTGGCAAGAGAGAGGCCAAGCCTGAGCTAGTCAATCCAGTAGAGATGGATATGCATAAGTAAGCAAGAACACATAGCCTATCCAAGTTAACCAGATAAAACCAACCTTGATGATGATACGTCTCCGACGTATCGATAATTTCTTATGTTCTATGCCATATTATTGATGATACCTACATGTTTTATGCACACTTTATGTCATATTCGTGCATTTTCCGGAACTAACCTATTAACAAGATGCCGAAGTGCCGCTTCCTGTTTTCGCTGTTTTTGGTTTCAGAAATCCTAGTAACGAAATATTCTCGGAATTGGACGAAACAAAGACCCAGGGCCCTATTTTTCCACGGAGCTTCCAAAAGACCGAAGAACACGCGAAGTGGGGCCACGAGGTGGCCAAGCTATAGGCGGCGCGGCCCAAGCCCCGGCCGCGCCGACCTATAGCGTGGGCCCCTCGTTAGCCCCCGACTCTGCCCTTCCGCCTACTTAAAGCCTCCGTCGCGAAACCCCGAGGCGAAAAACCACGACGGAAAACCTTACCGAGACGCCGTCGCCGCCGATCCCATCTCGGGGATTCTCGGAGATCTCCTCCGGCACCCTGCCGGAGAGGGGATTCATCTCCCGGAGGACTCTACACCGCCATGGTCGCCTCCGGAGTGATGAGTGAGTAGTTCACCCCTGGACTATGGGTCCATAGCAGTAGCTAGATGGTTGTTGATGACCCACAAGTATAGGGGGTGTATCGTAGTATCTTCGATAAGTAAGAATGTCGATCCCAACGAGGAGCAGAAGGTGTTGACAAGCAGTTTCGATGAAGGATTCACTGTAAATGCTCACGAGACAAGTATTCGGGGGTTTTGATGTAACGAGTTGAATAAAGTACGAGTATGTAAAGTACGAGAGAAATAATTGCAGCGAGTGGCCCAATCCTTTTTAGCACAAAGGACAAGCCGGTTTGTTTACTTATAATGACCAAACGTTCTCGAGGACACATGGGATTTTAGTCTAGTGCTTTCGCTACATACGGCTAAATAATCTTCATTGTTATGATAAGTGTTGTGTGGGTGAACCTATGCTAATGTACCGCCCTTCCTAGGACTAAATACATACTTGTGATTATACCCCTTGCAAGCATCCGCAACTACAAGAAAGTAATTAAGAATAAATCTAACCACAGCCTTAAACTACGAGATCCTGCGATCCCTCCCGCATCGATATACCAACGGGGTTTAGGTTTCGTCACTCCGGCAACCCCGCAATTAGCAAACGAATACAAGATGCATTCCCCTAGGCCCATAAATGGTGAAGTGTCATGTAGTCGACGTTCACATGACACCACTAGAAGAATAACACCACAACTTAAATATCACACCATTGAATATTACTCAACCATAGTTCACTACTAACATTTAGACTTCACCCATGTCCTCAAGAACTAAACGAACTACTCACGAGACATCATATGGAACATGATCAGAGGTGATATGATGATGAATAACAATCTGAACATGAACTTGGTTCAATGGTTTCACTCAATAGCATCAACAACAAGTATGAATAGATACTGGGAGAGTTTCCCCTATCAAACAATCAAGATCAAACCCAAATTGCTACGGCGGTGACGAGGTGCTGCGGAGGAGATGGCGGTGATGATGGTGGAGATGATGATGATGGTGATGGAGATGATGTCCAGCTCGATGGCGGTGACGATGGCGTCGATTTCCCCCTCCCGGAGGGAATTTCCCCGGCGGATTCCTGCCCGCCGGAGAGCTCTTTTCTCTCTGGTGTTCTCCGCCCCGCAGAGGCGGCTGTAACTCTTCGCGAGGTACCCCTTCTGGCTTAGGTTTTCGGGACGAAGGATTTCGCGAAGAAAAGGAGGCGAAAGGGGTCGTGGGCCCTGCACTGCGATGGCGGCAGCGGCCAGGCTTAGATCGCCGCCTATATCGTATT